>NC_069119.1:39670081-39826282 GCF_025612915.1 Magallana angulata | reverse complement strand
AATATCGTAATAGAAAAAAATAACTTTGAATCAATCAAATATAATTACTACATCATAACAGACGAGTGGTTTAAAGAGAAGGTTTTAGCGATAAAAACTATTATTGTTTTGTGTGCATTTAAATCAAAAATCAAAACAACAAACCATCCAAATTCCCCTCCCCGATATGAAAAAAAAAAAAAAGCAAGAAAAAAAAGAAAAGAAATAAAACCCAAAGGAAATGAAAAAAAAAATGAAAAGAAAATGAAAGGAAACAAAACAAAACAAAACAAAACAAACACAACATAATTTAAAAGAGAAAAAAATACAGCTTGTGTGTACAGGATTCTCAAATAAAAAGCCGTCTTAATATAACCAGTAGTTGTGACACCTCATAAACACAGGTATCGGTGTCGCTCAGGTTAACGTAAGCTATTTATATCGACACCCATATCGATCGACACGAGGTAAATGTAAACAATGCATAGCCAAACGTGTGTGGGTTTTTTATGACCGATTTTGTGTTTAAAGTGTGATGACTTATCATCCCATTGTAAAACCTAAATGTTATACATTTAAAACGTCATGTCAGTACTACACGAATTACTACATCTGATTTTATCATCCTGTTGAATTGAGAAAATTAACATTGACCAGTCTGCGGTAACACAATGATAAAATTTGATTAAACTGTTTCGTTCTTTATTGCTTCAAATTTTACCTTTAGAAGTGGGCCAGATAAAACCACATGTGTATGAATTATGTTTCTGTGTATTTATGTGTGTCATATGTGGCCATTTATTGATATAAATATTGAGTATCCCCCCTAATTTGTGAGTCAAATTCGTTAGATACGTCAATCCCCGATATAAATTATCAATACAAGAAGGATTTTTGTTCATTAATTTTTCTGATAAACACATATGCATGTGCAGTCTAAATGGGATATTATGCGTCCTGTAACCATATAATATTGTAATTTTTTTTACTACATATGCAATTTTCTGCGATAGCTCTTATATGTTAATATCAAGAACGACATGCTATTATATTCTTGTCTGGAAGAAAAAATAAATCGGAAATTAAAAAAAAAGGTTCAAAACTTTTGTGGAGGCATCCTTAGATAGTGATTCTGTTCATTCTAGTTTGTTCTTACCATAATTCCCAGGGATAGATGGGACTACAATAGTACAGATAGTGGGAGTTTGACATTAGAAAATCATTGAAAGGGTCTCGGTGCTTAATGTTTGTTATATAAAATTGTTTGAATTGAAAGTGAGCTGAAAGAAAACACACTTTGATTAATCTGAAGGGCATTCATGTACTAATATTTGATTTATTAAACTGTTTGGATCAGAGTTATGACAGTTGTTTAGTGTTGTTCAGGCGAGCAATATGGTTCCTAGGCCTATTATGAAAATGATGTTTTTTCATTTGCCAATTATTTTATCATTGTAAAATCCTATGAGTAGGCAATGCTAAAGCATTATAATTTTTTAGTAACATTGTTTACAACAAAAATCAGTCTTTTACAAATCTTGGCTAAATTTAGGTACTAAGCATTTATGAAATAATAAAATAAAATTTTAATATATTCAAAGGCCAAAAGGGAAGATATGAGTCTCACGAAGACGACAGTGACACTAATGAGTTTTCTAGTCCCATTTAGAAAAAATGCCGTTTTCGGTGTAAGATCGAATATCTTTGTTACCATTACCACCTGTGTTTGTCCTTACTCAAATAAAACAAGTACTCCATCAGTCTACAGACACACTAACTCTTCAAAAATCACCAAAAAGGTCACTTCTAGGATCTCTAACGTCCCCCAACCCAGAAGTGATTCTCCTGTATTAGGTATAGGAATAAAAAAAGAAAGAAATTAAAAGTTATAAATTTCTAGACTAAAGTTAAATTTTCTTTATGTAGTTGAATTGGTACACGTAATGATGTTTAATGGAGCAGGCCTGGTCAAAGTTACATTAATGTTTTGTTAACAAGCAACATTGTCTCTAAGTAACATGCAAATAGTGTCAATTAAATCTGAATGTATATAATAATACGTATACTGATCATCATCTCATCAGTTCCGAATAGATTGATAAAGAATTATACAACTGAAATTGCATTTATCAATTACATGTAACTGTATGTATCCGCTACAGAATTTCACTTCATTTTAAATTATTTCATTATATATATATATATATATATATATATATATATATATATATATATATATATATATATATATATATATATATATATATATATATATATATATATATATATATTTGTTATTTTTTTTTCAAATAAAGAGAGAAAAATACTTAGCATTCTTGAGGAAATAAAACTCAAGTGTATGTTGATTCCAAATTACTACAAAAAAGTTGAGTAAAACACTTCTACTGAAGATAACCAGCTTCCACGGCAAATGAAGCTTTCTCTGAAATCGATAGCAGATAGGAAAAATAGAAGAACTTATGCATGACAAAGATGTTTATGGTAATCTTGGTAATCTGTTTGAAAAAAGAAGTTTTTAAAATTGATGCTTCATATGGAGCCAGATTTTATTGGTCATTGGTTCGTACTGTTTACCACTCATTAAAACAGATTTTAAGCATTAATTAATATGCTTATTTTTTTCTTTTTTCTTTTTTTTCTTTAAACCTGAAACTTTAAATTACTTTATATGCACTTGTTTTTACTGGTCTATAGGTTCTACTTTTGGCTACTATTGGTAGAGATACTTTAAGATGTGTGTCAGAGGAATTCTAGAAGTAGAATTTAAAAACTTAAGGTTATTTACCAGTTATTGTAGTATAAACGTAGTTAACAGGAATGGTGTAAACTCACTGACTTTTTTTGTTTAATTTATATTTGATAACTTACACATATAGTGATATGCATGTACTTTTAAATTTAAATTATGTTAACTCTTTACTCAGAAACTTAACTAATGTATCTAAATAACATTTTACAATTTTAAAGAGTGTAAGAAAAAACAGAAAACGGCTGACTCTACAAACAAAAACATTGAGAAAACTATCAAATAATTGCTAAGGTATGCCAAAGACAGGAGAGGGTGAACGAGAAAAGAAAAAAGAGGAACGAGGAGATTCGGAAGAGGAAGCAGATGGTAAGTGGCAATGCATAAGTACCGCTACTTCATGACGAGGTCATCTTTTGGCCCATTTATTTTTACTTTCAATGCATAATGTTATATCAAAAGCCTCAATTTTTGGAATGTTGACTAGACCTATGAATACTAATTTGAATAGTGACATAGGCTATTCGTAATTACAAAAAATCATTTGAACAAGGCATCATATTGAGATTCCTGTGTTTGTAAGATTCTCAAATAGTACATGTTATATCAGAATGAACCCACAATACATTTACAATTGTGGTAGAACAGATTTATTACTATCTATTTCATATGTATTTATTTGTTTTTGGATTTTCTATTTTCGTTTTGTGCAGTTTATTCTTAAATGAATACTGAAGTAACGGTTTCATTTTTATTAACGAATTATCGAAACTAAAACATATTGAATGCACATGTAAAATTGTATTTTGTCTAATGTATTTTTCTTTGTTTATAGGTCAATGCTTTAAAACGTTTGATAAATTTGTTAAACAAAACGTCTGTATTTTGGATTTCCTTACTGTTCGGTTACACAATGACCGGTGACAATAATACCAATATAGTTGTCCAGTATAAACCACAAATGACAAAATGTGTTTTGTTCAAACTTGGTCTGATCCTCATTTTTTTTTTTATTTGTTTAAAACACACATTAATATTTATGTAGTTGATCTTAAGACTCTCGTCGTGACCGTCTTAAAAGAGTCTGCAATCCTCAAAATAATACTACCTTTTCAGTTTCTTTTCATTATAATCGAACTCTTTTGAGTTTCTCATTGACATTAATTAGGGTTAACGGGTAATTTCAAGTTGTGCACTGACAAAGCGATTTCCCATAGAAAAGAAGTTGTATTATTATAACCAGCGATTGTGACACCTCTTGCACACAGGTATTGTCATGGCTCAGGTTACCTAACGTTAGCTATTCTCATAGACACTCTTATTGATTGATACATGGACGAGACAACTGTAAACAATGCATAATCAAGCGTGTGCGTTTTTCCTGGTTTATTTTTTGTTTCACGGTCGTAACTCAAGAGTGAGATAAATCTTATCATTTAAAGTAGTACAAAACATATATTAAGATTTTTTTTTTCGATTATGTTTTTTTTTTTAAATTGATAGTTTGTTATTTATAATTAACTCGTTAAATATGTAAAATTCGGGGAAAAATCCGACCTAAAAGTTTTTCTAACATTGCATCATACCTCTCAATTGCATCTCCTTTCAATGTAGTGTAAAATGAAATAGTCATTTTTAGAATTTGATATGCAAACAAGTACTTTTTAAGATATCACTAACGTCTGTACTGCTGTTCCTACAGGAGACCCTGTTGTTGTTTACAAACACTAACATAAGAATCAATTTGATAACATTTTTTAAACAAAATCTGATATCTTAAAGACATTATATTTTATACTATAATCAGCACCAGAATTAATCAAATAGATAAAGGACTTGATTTTTAATGATCCTCAAAGGATGGGTAATATTCAATTTTTGCGGAATCAGCGTTTCAAGAACTCATAGTCAATTTTAATTTAGTAAAGCAAACAAGAGGCCAATAGGCCTAAACAGTCACCTGAGTAGCGTATAACCTACACACACACTTGTCGAGGAGTCTAATATATGCATTTAATTTAGTTTTTTTCTACAGTAGAAAAAAATATAAGTAGAAAACGTGTTTTATCTAAAACAACCTCCGATCCTCCGTCCCAACGTTCAAACAAAAACTATATCTGTGGGCATTTAAACAAACAACGAAAAACAGCTTTAAACGATTAGAGTTACTCACTTCTCCTGTTCCAGCTTTTGAATATTCAACCTTCATAAACAAATAATCATCATCTGGCATTTATGCCAAAATCATTTTAAATGCATTAGTGATTTTAGTTAGCCAATTACATATATTACTCTCCTTTTAGCAAGTTAATTTGTTTATTTAGAAAGTTCAAAACAGTTTCTGATTCAAATGATAAAAATACTTGCATAACTCTTTTGATCATACAACTTCCTCATAATTACATTACATTCAATGGTTAATATGAACAAGCAAATGAAGATAAATCCATTATCTGTTACCCCCCCCCCCCCCCCCTCCGCGCTTGATCTCTTCCAAATGCTTTCACAATATCTTAACTGATAGACAGCTCGATTCTAACTCTTTTCTATATTTGAGAATTTACTCATTTGTTTCATTAAAATTCCTGAGAAGAATAAAATAATAAGACTAATATATACCCCACTCCCAGCTATGACTCTTGCCTAAGATGTAGGTGACATAAAATATTACTTAAGATGACAGCTCAATGTTTGTTTTGTTGTTGTTGTTGTTTTTTTTTTCTAAATACGCAGTCAGTTTTTATTCTGTATCAGAAGATGTTTTTTTTTAAACATTTTATATTTTAACACAAAATTACCATTTTGGCCACAACCTGCTTTGAGAACCCCTACCCTGTACACTTTGTAAATATTTTGGCCCCGCTCTAGATTCGGATCCCTATATTGGGAGAGCATTTAAAATTTTGATAGACGGATTTTTTTCGTTCTTTATATGCAGTCATTTTTATTCAGTATCAGCTAAAGACATTTTTTTTTTAACATTAAACATATTAACCTTAATTATATGCATTAACACTATTTGGTAATATTCCCCCTCCCCGACCGGAGATAAACCCCTGACCTAGGGGCCATGAATTTCACAATTAGGGAAGGGTAACGGATTTTGATCTAATGGACTGTGTCGCGAAAGTTGTCGGTAATTCTTTACACTGTCTACAGCTCGACCGTAATTTATGGCGGGTTTACCTGCGGGATGTGGCTAGCCGGGAAAAGCTGCTGACCGAAGGGATTCATATCCAAAATGTGTCTATATCATTCTTTGATACTAACCCGTATTCATCGGGCATTCATAATGCCTCAGAAAAATCTCTAAAGATTCGGCTCTGTGGTCTACCCTTATCTGTAGACGATTCTGCTGTCCTCGAGCTACTTGAAAAGCTTGAAGTAAAGCCCACAAGCAAAATATTATATGAGAAAATACGTCACCCCATTACAAACAAGATGAAAAGTGTGTTGAATGGAAATCGCTTTCTATACATTGAACCCTTGAAAGAAGGAAAGCATTTACCCAGAATCAATTACTGTGCCGGCTTGCGCTGCAAACTTTTTCATTTTGGTCAGCCAAAATTCCAGCGACAACTGACATGCACAAAATGTTGGGCTACAGACCACACTATGAAATTTTGCAAAAATAACCCACGCTGCAAAGTTTGCAAGCTGGAAGGGCACAAACCCGGGGATAAAACATGCCCCTCTTACGAATCGCAAAACAACGTCATTGCATTCAATGGAGAGGACAACATCCTATCCAATTTTTTTCCGTGTGAGCTTAACATGTATGGTTTCACGCACAAATCAGCAGAGCATGCTTTTCAGTATACGAAAGCGGTAAGATGTGGAGATCTGGACACGGCGAAAACGATCCTAGAGGCCAAGGATGCTTTATCTGCAAAACGATTGGGAGACAAAATACGGCCCAATGAACAGTGGGCCGACACAAGGGAGTCCGTCATGACGGAAATCATTGAAAACAAATGTGTACAGGTTCAAAGATTCAGGGAAAAGTTGAGATCGGTTAAGAAAAACAATATCTTTGCTGAATCCACTTATAACGATACCTGGGGCACAGGACTGAACAAGGAAGCAACGGAAAATACAAAGATCAAGGCATGGCCAGGGAAAAATCTTCTTGGTCAGATCATCAGCAAGATAAGCAAAAAAATCCGTAAACGGAAAAAGAGCGACCAATGGAGCAAGCCCAGCCAAAAATAACAGTCGAAAGTCAACACCAAACAAAGAGACATCGCGCAGATGCTTCGCGAATTACGCTACCAGTCGGAATCGGAGTCGATGTCGGGATTCGATGCCTCCACGGAGTCCGACTCAGACGAGTCAACTTCTGCTAAAAACAAGGGCTAATCGCACGTTGCTAAGGCCAGCAACTCGGTCAATCAGGACACGGACTGTTTCAGGACTTTGGTCATGATCTATGGACTTGATTAGTATGCACGGTATATATATCTGTATATTGCAACTCTTTAATTAAATGTATTTAATTAAGTAGTTGAATGGAAAGATTAGAAATTATTTCAGTTAACGTAAGGGGGTTAAATACCCCCGAAAAGCGGAAAAAAATTTACTCTTGGTTAAAAGAAAGTAAAACTGATATTGTTTTATTACAAAAAACACATTATATAGAAAAGAATGAAAACTTATACAACTATAACTGGAAAGGCGATTCTTTTCACGCTTTAAGCGACTCAGCTTTTAGTAAAGGTGTGTCCGTATTATTCAACGATAAAATTAAAACAAATATAATGAATGTTAGAAAATCTATAGATGGTAGAAGAATTTTAATCAATATTGAAATCGACAGTAAAATTTTTACATTGGTAAATATTTATGCTCCGAATGATGCAAATAAAAGATGTGAATTCTTTAAAAAGCTAAAAGTGTTTATATCAAAAAACTGTATAAATGAAAATATTATATTATGCGGTGATTTCAACTGTAATATGTCTAACAGTGCTGGTAAAAGTTTACGCCATTTACAAGATTTGAAAGAATACTTTAATTTAGATGATATGTGGACAAAACTTAATCCGGAAAAGACAGGAAATACCTGGTGTGATGCAAAAAATGACCCTAAAAGTCGAATTGACATATTTATTAATAACTCATTCTATTATATTCCAACAGATTTCAAGGTTGGGAAAATCCCGGGTATTCATTCAAATGGGATTCGAATGACTGATCACAGATTTCTAAAACTTTATTATGATATAGATAAAACAAAAAAGGGACCCGGATATTGGAAGCTAAATGTTTCTTATCTCGAAAATGGTAACTACAAAAAGGGAATTAGCGATATCGTTCATAACATAGATCCATCCTTAAGCCCACTTACTACGTGGGAATTGATTAAAAGAAATGTAAGAGAATTTTCCATTAAATTTGCAAAAACTGAGCAAAAATCATTTAAACAGAAAATAGACAATAGAACATGAAATAGGTGAATTAGAAAATGAACACGCTGACAGTTTCAATTACAAAAAACTAAAAACATTGTAAGCGGAATTAGATTCCTTGTACGATAAAAAAGCCAAAGGAGCTCAAATAAGATCTAAAATCAAATGGATAGAAGAAGGGGAGAAAAATTCTATTTTTTGGGCCTAGAAAAACATAATCAGGCGTCAAATGTAATTAAAGAAATAAAATCAGAGAAGGATTAAAAATAAACAAAACGAATGCAATATTGGGGGAAATGCTTATGTTCTATCAAAATCTTTATACAAGTAAAAATATTCCAATTGAAAATATTAATACATATCTGTCGGAAATAAGCGAAAATCCTACGCTAAATAACGATGATAGAAATTATTTAGATAATTTTCCCTCATATGAAGAATGTAGAGAGGCAGTAAATAACATGAAAAAAGAAAAATCGCCTGGTTTAGATGGCTTACCTTGTGAGTTTTATCAATGTTTTTGGGACATAATCGGTCCTTTTTTCTCCAAAGCTCTTAATGAAATATTTCAAAGAGGTGTAATGGCATACTCTCAAAGACTTTCTGTGATATCTTTAATTTACAAAAAAAGGGGAAAAAGATAGCTTAAAAAATTACCGACCAATTAGTTTAACAAATACAGACTATAAAATCATTGCTTTCATTTTTGTGAAAAGATTACAAACAATATTAACTAAACTAATTAGCGAACAACAAACTGCATACATTAAAGGGCGGTATATCGGAGAAAACGCTCGATTAATTCTAGATGTTTTTGAATACTGTGAAACAGAAAATCTTGATGGCATATTACTCTTCTTGGACTTTGAAAAAGCATTCGATTCCGTGGAGTGGAATTTCTTGTTTAAGGTTCTAGAAAAATTTAACATTAGCAATAACTTCATAAAATGGGCCAACATACTTTATACCAATCCAATATTTAAGATGAAAAATAACGGCTGGTTGTCAAAAACATGCACAATGACTCGCGGAATAAGACAGGGTTGTACGCTTTCTGCCTTGCTATATCTTTTTGTAGCTGAAATTCTAGCTATTAAGATAAACAGTAATCAGAACATAAAAGGAATAACAATAAACAACAATGAAATAAAAAACATTCAACATGCAGATGATCTAAGTATAGCCCTAAGAGATGAAATGTCAATGAAACATGCTTTAGACGTGCTTAACGAATTTTGTAAACACGCTGGATCTAAAATAAACATAAACAAAACAGAATGTATTCTATTAGGTACTCTAAAAATCTTTATGACGAGCTCTATGGTATCAAAACTACAAACAAAGCAGTAAGATGTTTAGGAATCTTCATTGGGCACTATAAAGTAGAATGTTATAATAAGAACTGGATGAAAGTTTAGCATGATGTGGAAAAGCTTTTTGAGTCTTGGAAAAGAAGAAATTTAACTTTATTTGGTAAATCATGCATTATTAACACACTTGCTTTATCCAAACTCACATACGTTGCTTCAATACTTAATTCTCCCGAAAATGACTTTATAAAAAAAATTCAACGCTTAATCTATAACTTTATTTGGGATAAAACCGAAAGAATTAAACGTAATACTTTAATAGGTAATGTTTTAAAAGGTGGGCTGGCAGTTGTTGGTAATGAATGTAAAATAAAGGCATTAAAAGCCTCATGGGTTCCTCGACTCTTAAAAAACAAAAACATTCTTAGTCCAGGCACGTAGCATCAGGGGGGGGCCAGGGGGGCCTGGCCCCCGCACTTTTTCTCGCAGCAACACATTTTTTAAAATTCACATATAAAAAAATGAATAACCATGGACTTGGCCCCCCCACTTTTTTGGGAGTATGTAAATAATTGATATGAAAATAAGGAAATGAGGAGAAAAATTGAAGTTATATACTACCCCCCCCCCCCCACCCCCACGGATTAGGATTTTGAAGATTTTGGGAAACTTTAAATTTCCCTTTTTTTTTTTTTTTTTTTTTTTTTTGCTTGTCAAGATTTTTTGGATGAGTCTGGCCCCCCACTTTCAAAATCGATGCTACGTGCCTGTGTACAAAATTTTTGATTCTTACTGTAAACAAATAAACATAGATGTAAATTACGCATTACAATTTTCAGAAAAAAAGATAGAAAATATGCAAAAAGTAGGAAAATTACCAATGTTTTATCAACAAGTGTTATGTTCATTCAATGAATGTAAGCCTAAAAACTGAATTTCATCAATTAAAATTGTACAACAACCGATATGGAACAACTGCAATTTTTTGTATAAGAGAAACTCCTTATTTTTTAAAAATTGGATTACATGTGGAATTCTATATGTAAACGACTTGTTAAATGATGAAGGAAATTTCAAGTCGCTTTTAGACTTCAAAGACTGTATAAATAATAAATCAAACTGGATATGTGAATTCAAGATTCTTTCCTCTGTTTTCAAGCCTTTATGTAGGAAATTTGATTTTTCAAATTGTAAGTTTACTAATATACAAAATAATAATTATTTTAATTTTCATTCAGGTTATGAGAATGTATTAGGGCAAAGATGTAGTTTTTTCTATGAGAATTTAGTAAATAAGAAGTTTACTAAACCTTGTTATCAGACTGTTTTACAAAAGGAATATGATATTGATTCTGTTGATTGGAAATATATCTCCAAATGTAAATTATCAGATATTTCTGATAAACGTCTAGCAGAATTCAATTACAAAGTATTAAATAATATTCTTTGTAACAATATTTATTTAAATAAATGGAATAAAGAAATCCACAGTCAATGTAAAATATGCCAGGAGAATGAAAATACAAAGCATCTTATTTTTGAATGTGATAATGTACTTGAAATCTGGAATGCTTTAAATGTTTACACTAAAATTGATATTAAGTGGAAACATGTACTTTTAGGGTTTTTTTATGAACAAAATAGAAAAATTGTATCACTGAATATCCTCATTTCATTTATAGCATACAGAATTTATAAATATAAGATGTATTGTCGGGTACATTCCTTAGAAGAAACAAATTACAATATTTTGAACCATGTAACGGTATCTACTGTTTTCTATGCTTCTGTTTTAAAAAGTCACAATTCATTCGTAGACTATAGAATTTTCCAAAATTTTGTAAAATCAATTTAGAGCATATGTATATTCTATATTTTGTTGATGTTATCTCTGTTTGTTATATTTGATGTAAAACTGATATAATGAATAAATCTATAAAAAAAAAAAAAAATCACAATTAGGGTATAGGATTCAGTTGAAATCATAACAATGCATTCCGTTTTTTGCTCAAATGTGTGGAAGTAAAACTGAAGATTTTCTAAGATTTTCACTATATGGCTACATTTGTATATTGGTCCGCCTGAAGGCCCAACCCCTGTCTTAGAGGTCATGAATTTCTATTTATTTAACACAAACACTGCTTATGACCTAAGGTTGGTCATGATTTTAATTCATGATCATTTAAATAAGTTCAAGGCCATTCGAATAAAAAGTTCATTATTTGTGTCCAGTCAGTAGAAACTGTGGGAGTTCTCACTTCATGCAATTTTTCAAAGATTGTAAAAGATCTGAATGTGTGTTATTATATTGACCTAGGGTCATTTAGGCAAGATCAATACCATTTTAATTCATTTCTATTAACTACCAGTGGTTTGTTAGACCATTTACTGTCTGGTATTTGACATTTGAACAATTTGCTAAACTTAGCACACCTGAATAAACTGTTAGGTAATTGACATTCACGTGATAATAAGAATGTTCATTACCTTACATTCGGATGTTTCCAATAATGAGACAAATATTAAAACATTTTTGAACACATAAATAAATCATGCAGAACAATTATCTTACAAGATTTATAGTTCATTTTTATATATTTTTAAAATAATTTGCAATTAAGGAGAAAAACATATTTAAATAATTAGGAACATAATTTTTTTTATTACTTATATGCATTTTTGTTTGACATGAATTTACTAATATATATTACATTTGTGATTGTGCTATTTAAGGTAATATATTAAGGTAATATATACCGAAAATATGAAAAACAAATAAAATTTAGCTTCAATATTTTAGTGTTCTTTAGGAGAATTTAAGCAAGTAGGAACTATGAGGATGATATTAACGTAAAAATACACCTTGTTCAATATATCAACATGGTTTTTAATCAAAGTACTGAGAGTACTGAAAGACGGGGTCTTAAAAGTTTGAATTTGTAATTGTCCTGGTTTCCTCGAATATGCTTCCAAAATTTATGAGTTTGAATTAGTTGTTACAATCTATGTTAATTCGGCTTTTTTGCAATTGTCTCATACTTTGTCTAAATTTTGCTCAATCTCGGCCTTCATAATTGTAGAAAATTGACCCATCGGTATATTATGTAAAATATGACCCCAAGGGAAAATTTTAAAAATTGCTACTAACCTGGAAAATCAAACAAGTATATCAAGTTAGATGATTTTAATCATTAGATTTATTTAATTTTGTGATCCAAGGGAAAATCAACAAGTCAGGCGGTATCAGTAATAACAGTTTTATGAAAACCCCGAAAACTCTAAAACTGCTGAATTAACAAACTTTCTAAGATAAATGGTTTGTATGGAAAAAATGTTGATACTGTAATAACAAAAAAATCGGACCAAGCAGCTTTAAAAATCATACTAAAAAAAATCAGAGACATAAATAACAGAGATTGTCAACTCCGCCATTAGCGTGTAAATGTTACGGGACCAACCTTACTTTGAGAACTACAAGTGCAACAGCAATCTTGTATAATTCATTACATTTGAACCTGATAGTGAACATGAACATGTAAATATTTTAAGCATGTTTTATTTATGATATATTTACAGAAACTTTTTTTTTAGTTTTTAAATTACTTTTTAAAAACTTATTGACTTTTCACAAAGTAACGGTAATGCATTACTTTACTCATGTAATAGTAATGTAATGCATTACTTTACAATGTCATTCACCCCAAGCCTGATTCCAACTAAGCCGGAAAACATGAACATTAACATTTAACTTGGTTCTTCAATCGGTACGATTGTATATATTATATGATGTATAAGTCTTCCAAAATGTATAATCTATTATAGATTTTGCTTACAATGCATTGTTTAAAATTTAAATTCAGTTTAATGAACTAAAGAGCCAACGAACGAGAAGGCAAATTCAGACTTGTTTTCATTTTTTTTGTACAACATTCCTTTAGAGACGAACAGCATTCATACCGCAAGTAGACTGGAAGCCAATGAAACACCTATTTAAATTGTAAAACATCTGCGCGGCTATGTTAAGGCTGTCCGAAGCTAAATATATATCGAAAAATGATACTATTTTAATTATCGAAAAATAAATTTACCGAGCGAGCTTCTTTAAATTTTATTACATAAATTAACAGTGACATCCAACACTATATTTGATGTGTTTTTGTGACGTCATATATCTTTCTTAAGCACGTGACAGGTGTATTCTAACACGGTAAATAATCTATAAAAATCGCATCGGCACAAGTGAATAATGACATTAAATCAAAAATATTTTTATGAAAAATCCTTCGATAAGTAATGTATTTTTCAGTTTTTGCTGGGGGTTCATATAAATATTTCGTTTATTTGAAATATTGGGCTATTGGTACTTTGCGGAACGGAACGGAACGGAACGGAACGGAACCAGTTAAGAGGCCCCAAAAGGGGAAACAAGATTTTTTTTAAACGTCATTATTTCAATTTAACTTATCGTAAATGGAAGATTGTTTTACAAATTTTGCTGTTTTAATGAACTGTGTATTACATAAAATATGCTACTCATTGCTCTATAAGTCATTACACGCTTCTTTCCCGAGAAAACCTAAAGTCACTAGTTGTTTTATGATGTTTGATTGACATTGTAAATATAAAGTTGAGGTTTAAACCAAACTCAATTAATCTGTGTGTGTAACGTCGATGAAAATTACTTAAGTAATCTTTCTTCTGAATAGATTTCTTCTGATTCCGTTCCGTTCCGCAAAATACCATTACCCGTGTGGATATTGGTATTTAACGGAACGGAACGGAACCGTTTAAAAATTTTGAAATATAAAATATATCATAACAACTACTAGCTGTTTGTTTATTCTCTATGTTTTTTGGAGATAAATGAAGCAAACCAACAAATCATTTCATCAATTCAAACATCTTGCATATGTGCATATCACTCCTGTGTTGTGTACAGCTATAACTTTTATTTCATCTATGATACTACATTACTTACACGGATGATATTACTAGTTTGTTCATCAAGCTAGCAATAACGCAATGTGTAACCCATATTACGTAGAATTCTAAAATATAACGAGCACATTCGCAAGGAAAAAGTTTAATATTCATCACTTACCTTCCGTCTGAACAATTTTCTTCTGGTTCCGTTCCGTTCCGCAAAATACCATTACCCGTGTGGATATTGGTATTTAACGGAACGGAACGGAATCTTTCAAACTTTTTAAATAATGGAAAATATCATAACAACTACTCACCGTTCCTTGAATTTTTTTATCAGATTCTTTAAAGATGAATGAGTCTATCAATCAAATCAATTCAGTCATCTTGTGTATTTGCTGATTATTAATTTCAGCGTTTGTGTGCGCGTGCTGCATACAACAATAACTCTGTTTTCATTTTTTTTTATCAATTTCATATCATTGTCACGGCAGAACTAACTAGTTGGTTAATTAAGCTAGCAAAAACACAATGCTTATATCAAGTGGAATTCATATTATACCAAAATCATTCGCAGCGCAGGGATAATATCGATAAAAATACTTGATAGTCTTATTTGAAATAAATTTGAATGAATGATGATATAACAAATGTTGTTACCATACTTATAAATAATTTTCTTCTGGTTCCGTTCCGTTCCGCAAAATACCATTACCCGTGTGGATATTGGTATTTAACGGAACGGAACGGAACCGTTTAAAAATTTTGAAATATAAAATATATCATAACAACTACTAGCTGTTTGTTTATTTCTATGTTTTTGGAGATAAATGAAGCAAACCAACAAATCATTTCATCAATTCAAACATCTTGCATATGTGCATATCACTCCTGTGTTGTGTACAGCTATAACTTTTATTTCATCTATGATACTACATTACTTACACGGATGATATTACTAGTTTGTTCATTAAGCTAGCAATAATGCAATGTGTAACCCATATTACGTAGAATTCTAAAATATAACGAGCACATTCGCAAGGAAAAAGTTTAATATTCATCACTTACCTTCCGTCTGAACAATTTTCTTCTGGTTCCGTTCTGTTCCGCAAAATACCATTACCCGTGTGGATATTGGTATTTAACGGAACGGAACGGAATTTTTCAAAATTTTTAAAATGTGAAACATCTTTTTACAAAGGCAACATTTATTCATTATATAATAAATTATTTGATTTTTTAGGAAGAATTAGCTAGTTGGTTAATCAAGCTAGCGAAAGACAATGTTTACATCAGGTCGAAGTTTATATCAAATCCATTTGCAGGGTTATAATCATTTTTAAAAATAAATACTTGATAGCCTTATGAGTGGACTAACTTATTAAGTTGGGATTAAACTTCAATTGCGCTTCCGTGAATTAAAATTCTGGGAAGGAATTAGACAGTCCTTGTTAGAGAAACTCGAAGATTCTAGGTCAAACTGGATATGCATGTATATCTTGAAAGACAGTGAGTGCCCAAAAGTATCGTCTGCATTCACGGGCCGGTGTCTTCGGAATCAGCTTAGTGAGATTGGAGAGAAAATTCATTGGCAGTAGTTTGCGACAGGACCATGAAATTCAGAGTGCAATCTTGCAAATTACAATTTTAAGTAATAAGTAGATTTGCAATCGTACAATGTAAGTACTTTGCTATAATATATAAGCTTCTCTCCGCACATATGCATACAGACATGAAAATAAGCGTGCAAACTAAAAATACACTTGCCTATTATCATTCTTCTGAAAACTACATAACCCGTATTTTAATAGATTGTGTATTCACGTTTGACCTAAAATGATATTCCGCTGGCTGACTTTCTTAACTTTCTTTTTAAAAAGCTAACCTATAGCTTGTTTGTTATACATTGAAATGAATAATGATATAACAAATGTTGTTACGAAACTTTTGAATAATTTTCTTATGATTCCGTTCCGTTCCGCAGAATACCATTACCCGTGTGGATATTGGTATTTAACGGAACGGAACGGAATCTTAAAAAAAAAAAATAATGGAAAATACCAAAACATCATTTTGGGATATAAGAAGCAAGCTAACATACCATTTCATTAATATAAAATTATAAATATCTTGTGTGCTTATCTTGTGTACAACGTTAACCTTTATTTCTGTTATGTCTTGTGCATATCTTATTTTGATTACTACATGTATTTTGTACAAAAGATTTTGTGTACGACTTGTTTGTTTATGGATGGAGTACTGCGCCATATTTCTAAACGCTCGATTACTACATTTTTTTGTAAGCCTTGATTTCCACTGTGTAAGTGTTTTGACTGTTATAATTATGTATTATTAATCTTCTAGTGATGTAATTTACCTCTGTCTTTATTGTCAACTATGCTTAGTTTTGCACATTCTTGTTACCGATGGATTTTAGTTTACCATGTGCTTCAAGTATGGTGCGCCATTTCGTCGACAAACATTACATTTTGAACTTGATAATTACGTACTGTCAGTTTAATAAAGTAAATTGATTACGGTTTTAACTCATTATTTTCTATTCAATTAATGAATTTATTTATAGAATATATTTAAGATATGTTGCATTACTTAAATCTATGTGAAAGCTTTATTGAATTGCTTATCTATGGAAACCAATACCTGTCATTTTTATTTTTATTTTGTTTATTACAGATTCTTATTGCATTGCAGTTATCTGTCAATTAAAATCTTTAATGCTTATTTTATGTCACATTTTGCACGAGAATACTTTAATCACAGGGGCTTGGTTGTTGGATAGTGAATTTCCTAATTATTTGTTCCCGAAGAAAAAATTGATTAAAATTGGTAATCTTATGTGTTTTTTTGTGTATTGCAATAAATAAATTCACCGAACCCCCCCCCCCCCCCCCCGTTTCAATCATGTTAAAAAAAGTGTATTCAATGTACATTAAAAAAAGTAAAGGGACGACACTCGCCATTTTGGATTTATAGGGAGTCCTCATTTCAAGCTATGTTTTAAACAAGTTCTTCCGTTTCTCCAACGATTTCTGACGATATATAGGTTGTAAAATGTTAAAATTACTTATTCCTATCGTCTGACTACATCTGTACGCTGCATAATAAACACATCTTTCCGAAATGTACTAGATACTTGCCAAACTTATCGAAAGCAACGGAAGTTTACTTTTGAGTGACATAAATTCTCCATATAATCACTGAGATGTTCCGAAAATGTATGATAAATCTAGAGAGAGCAAAAATTCCGCGAAAAGATATTCCTCTTGGTTTATCCAATGCTTCGGATCTCCTCAGTGATTACATGGAGAGTTTGCATCAACTTCCGCTGCTTTCGATAAGTTTGGTGAGTATCTAGTACATTTCGGAACGATGTGTTTATTATGCAGCGTACAGATGTAGTCAGACGATAGGAATAAGTCATTTTAACATTTTACAACCTAGATCTCGCCAGTAATCGTTGGAGAAATGGAAGAATTTGTTTAAAACATAGCTTGAAACGAGGAGCCCCTATAAATCCAAGATGGCGAGTGTCGTCCCTTTATTCTCTTTATATTTATAAATATTGAATAATTTAAGAAAATATGCGGCAAAAATATCTTGGGACAGACTATAATAAGTAATAGTATGACATGCCATAAGGGTAATCAGTTGTCGTTGTGATTCAAGTCTGTATGTTGATCTAGCGTTGGTGTGTGATTTGTGCTTTGAATTCATTTGTCTTTATATGTATATTGTAGTTTCTACCGTCGATGAGAGATTTATTTATTGTACATTGAATACACTTTTTAAACATGACTGAAACGGGGGGTTTCAGTGAATTTATTTATTGCAATACACAGAAATACACTTAAGATTACAAATTTTAATCAATTTTTTCTTCGGGAACAAATAATTAGAAAATTCACTATCCAACAACCAAGCCCCTGTGACTTTAATGATATGAAATCTCTGTTTTAAAGTTCGCACATATATAATTGTTTTCCATTGGACTGAAATGTCACACTTTCATTGGTTTAAACATAGCACGTGCACATATCTCTATATTTGTTCGGTGAGAAATAATACTAGTATTAGGCAATATGGCCGTCATTGGCCGACGCTTCGTTACTCATTTCGACATTTCATTGAATTCAATACATAAACCGCATGCCGTAAGTTCTTAATGTATTTGGAGTAGTTGCCCTTTGAAATTCATTAAAATTAGAGTAGTTGCCCTTAGAATATTGACGTCACATTGTTTTGTTCGGAGGGGAACAAAATGGCAGCGTCGATATTTGATAAAATCTCTGCAGAGGAAAGGGAGAAAACATTTAAAATTGAATAGGAACAAAACATTGTAAGTAAACATGGGTGAAGCAAAGATTTTTAAAGAGTATTTGAGAGGTGAGATTGAAAATTTTGAAGAGTTTAAATGAGTTAAATTGCACGAGATGTTAGACATCTTGTACATGGCTTTGCGTAGATCATCGCTATTTGTGAATAAACATGTCGCTTGATAGTCCTTGGGAAAACAAAACACTTCTTAGGTTAGTTACTGATTCACTACGGAAATATATGGGGTTGATCAATCTCATAGATGGCGAGGCGTAGTGAGTCAGTAACTAACCTATAGTCTGTCCCAAGATATTTATGCTGCATATTTGAACGATTTTTAATAAAAATACACATACCTGTGACTGAAGTGCAATTAAAATCGATGAAAGGGAAAATTCCCAAGATAACTTCATTCACACATTATAATTTGTCCCTCATAAAAATTCACAGGAACGAAAACAGATTTCCTACGGAGATTTATAACGGGGAATGTTGACATCTTTTCTCCATTCGGAAATACTCGGGACACCTCGCGCAATTTTTCAACGTTATCATTCGGGCGTCTTCATCTCCTTGACAATGGAAAAACCTCGTAGACTTTATATTTTCAGCCGTATACTGATACCCGACAAGCTAGAGGGGGCGTTTCAAAGGGGAAATCTTGGGATTTTTTCATACTATTGAATGAACATAGTCTGAACCAAGAGGTATTTATAAATATTGAATAATTTAAGAAATTATGCGGCAGAAATATCTTGGGACAGACTATAATAAGTAATAGTATGACGTGCCATAAGGGTAATCAGTTGTCGTTGTGATTCAACTCTGTATGTTGATCTAGCGTTGGTGTGTGATTTGTGCTTTGAATTCATTTAATTTGTCTTTATATGTATATTTTAGTTTCTACCGTCGATGAGAGATTTATTGGCCAATAAATACATTTCCGAATATTTTGTTTTATTATAATTCTATGTTAATTTCGGAAAGCAAGTTTTCGAGATTGTTTGTGCATATATGCGTCTGTCTGTCGGTGTATACACTTGTCTGTACATAAGCTTTTTTATCTTCAGTATGTGACTGTGCCTATATTATACTTATATTCTAAATCTCAAATGAAGTGAATATATGATGTGTATGCACTGTAAAACTATATATATAAGATGATGTGAATAACTTGTACATGAAAGTTCGAATAAAAAAAAATACTGAAATCTTATTGGTTTAGACGCAGTTGATAATTCGTTTTATTATACTTTCATGTTAAATACTGAAATCTGATTGGCTTAGACGCAGTTGATAAACCCTTCTATCACCCTCAGCGTTAGCAACGCACTTGGCAACGGGTAACACAAAAAAATGTTACATGCGTGTAAATTATGCGCGTACGGTTCGCCGGAGAATTCACGTCAATCCTAAAGGAGTCAGTTATGCGTTTGAAGTAATGCGAACAAATAAAGAGTTTATTAAAGCGTGCGCCCGAGTATGATTGATTTAAGAAAAACAAACGACGGAAAAACATGTTCGCAAATGTGGAAGAGTCCCAAATAGATAAATTGTTGGATGAGAAAGACTCTGTTAGTACTAAACGTACTATTTAGAAGTCTGTCAATCTATTCCGCACCTCTCTGATTGAAAAAAGAGGAAGCAAGGAATTCGAGGGTCTATCCAAGCAAGAACTCAACGAGAATATTATTAAATAAGACATTCAGTATAATAAAATAAATAGTGCCTGTTTGGGAGGGTAACAGTTGAAATTGACACCCCTCGAAAACCATTGTCAACCTCCGCTTTGCGTCGGTTGACAATGGTTTTCTCGGGGTGTCAATTTCAACTGTTACCCTCCCAAACAGGCACTATTTATATAATATTACCCTCAGCATTAGCAACTCCCTTGACAACGGGTAACACACAAATTGTTACATACGCGTACGGTTTGCTGTATAATTCTCGTCATTTCTATGTAGAAGCAGTAAAATGCTCTCTAAAATTAAAACATTCAGTATAAAAAAATAAATAGTCCTGTTTTGGAGGGTAACAGTTGGAATTGACACAATTGAAAGTATTAGATAGGCGTACATATTAACATCCATTTTTATAAAACTTGATTTATATACAACACAATCTATGATCTGTTGAGATCTGACATAGACTTCATTAAAGCCAACGATATATCCTAAACTATACCACGAAAAACGACACACAAGGCTGTTAAGTCTATCCTTATTTAAATGGGAAGCAACTCCATTTTGTATAAAATTCTAACATCCGGTAATGTTAAATAAATGCATTCATGTTTTTTCCGAGCCTGTCGGGAAAGCCCGAGAAGTTGCAATTAGACTGCATTGATTAGTACCACAAATTTACAAGCGGAATACAGAGACACATAATTAAGCACATTTAATCAACATTATGATAATCTGTCTCTTGCTGTATCATGGATATGAAAATTCAGTGACATGCAATCCATTTAATGTGCACATTATATTTTTAACATATAAAGCATGTAAATGTATATTTTGCCATGATCAGTGGCAGTTAATCTCTATTATAAAACTGATCGTACGAACAAAGCCCTGAGATGGCTTTAAAAAATGTAAAAGATTCCGTTCCGTTCCGTTAAATACCAATATCCACACGGGTAATGGTATTTTGCGGAACGGAACGGAACCATGAGAAAATTATTAATAAGTATGGAATCCATATTCTTATATTAATATCTATTTTAATGTATTACAAATAAAGACATCAATTGTTTTTGGAAATTATGTTATCCCTCAGAATATGTTTGATATAATATAAAATTCTACTGGATGTAAACATTGTGAAATAAACAAACAGCTAGTAGTTGTTATGATATATTTTATATTTCAAAATTTTTAAACGGTTCCGTTCCGTTCCGTTAAATACCAATATCCACACGGGTAATGGTATTTTGCGGAACGGAACGGAACCAGAAGAAAATTGTTCAGACGGAAGGTAAGTGATGAATATTAAACTTTTTCCTTGCGAATGTGCTCATTATATTTTAGAATTCTACGTAATATGGGATACACATTGCGTTATTGCTAGCTTGATGAACAAACTAGTAATATCATCCGTGTAAGTAATGTAGTATCATAGATGAAATAAAAGTTATAGCTGTACACAACACAGGAGTGATATGCACATATGCAAGATGTTTGAATTGATGAAATGATTTGTTGGTTTGCTTCATTAATCTCAAAAGAACATAGAAATAAACAAACAGCTAGTAGTTGTTATGATATATTTTATATTTCAAAATTTTTAAACGGTTCCGTTCCGTTCCGTTAAATACCAATATCCACACGGGTAATGGTATTTTGCGGAACGGAACGGAACCAGAAGAAAATTTTTTATAAGTATGGTAGCAACATTTGTTATATCATCATTCATTCAAATTTATTTCAAATAAGACTATCAAGTATTTTTATCGATATTATCCCTGCGCTGCGAATGATTTTGGTATAATATGAATTCCACTTGATATAAGCAGTGTGTTTTTGCTAGCTTAATTAACCAACTAGTTAGTTCTGCCGTGAAAATGATATGAAATTGATAAAAAAAAATGAAAACAGTGTTGTTGTTGTATGCAGCACACGCACACAAACGCTGAAATTAATAATCAGCAAATACACAAGATGACTGAATTGATTTGATTGATAGACTCATTCATCTTTAAAGAATTTGATAAAAAATTCAAGGAACGGTGAGTAGTTGTTATGATATTTTCCATTATTTAAAAAGTTTGAAAGATTCCGTTCCGTTAAATACCATTATCCACACGGGTAATGGTATTTTGCGGAACGGAACGGAACCAGAAGAAAATTGTTCAGACGGAAGGTAAGTGATGAATATTAAACTTTTTCCTTGCTAATGTGCTCGTTATATTTAAGAATTCTACGTAATATGTGATACACATTGCGTTATTGCTAGCTTGGTGAACAAACTAGTAATATCATCCGTGTAAGTAATGTAGTATCATAGATGAAATAAAAGTTATAGCTGTACACAACACAGGAGTGATATGCACATATGCAAGATGTTTGAATTGATGAAATGATTTGTTGGTTTGCTTCATTAATCTCAAAATAACATAGAAATAAACAAACAGCTAGTAGTTGTTATGATATATTTTATATTTCAAAATTTTTAAACGGTTCCGTTCCGTTCCGTTAAATACCAATATCCACACGGGTAATGGTATTTTGCGGAACGGAACGGAACCAGAAGAAAATTGTTCAGACGGAAGGTAAGTGATGAATATTAAACTTTTTCCTTGCGAATGTGCTCATTATATTTTAGAATTCTACGTAATATGGGATACACATTGCGTTATTGCTAGCTTGATGAACAAACTAGTAATATCATCCGTGTAAGTAATGTAGTATCATAGATGAAATAAAAGTTATAGCTGTACACAACACAGGAGTGATATGCACATATGCAAGATGTTTGAATTGATGAAATGATTTGTTGGTTTGCTTCATTAATCTCAAAAGAACATAGAAATAAACAAACAGCTAGTAGTTGTTATGATATATTTTATATTTCAAAATTTTTAAACGGTTCCGTTCCGTTCCGTTAAATACCAATATCCACACGGGTAATGGTATTTTGCGGAACGGAACGGAACCAGAAGAAAATTTTTTATAAGTATGGTAGCAACATTTGTTATATCATCATTCATTCAAATTTATTTCAAATAAGACTATCAAGTATTTTTATCGATATTATCCCTGCGCTGCGAATGATTTTGGTATAATATGAATTCCACTTGATATAAGCAGTGTGTTTTTGCTAGCTTAATTAACCAACTAGTTAGTTCTGCCGTGAAAATGATATGAAATTGATAAAAAAAAAATGAAAACAGAGTTGTTGTTGTATGCAGCACACGCACACAAACGCTGAAATTAATAATCAGCAAATACACAAGATGACTGAATTGATTTGATTGATAGACTCATTCATCTTTAAAGAATCTGATAAAAAAATTCAAGGAACGGTGAGTAGTTGTTATGATATTTTCCATTATTTAAAAAGTTTGAAAGATTCCGTTCCGTTCCGTTAAATACCAATATCCACACGGGTAATGGTATTTTGCGGAACGGAACGGAACCAGAAGAAAATTGTTCAGACGGAAGGTAAGTGATGAATATTAAACTTTTTCCTTGCGAATGTGCTCGTTATATTTTAGAATTCTACGTAATATCGGATACACATTGCGTTATTGCTAGCTTGATGAACAAACTAGTAATATCATCCGTGTAAGTAATGTAGTATCATAGATGAAATAAAAGTTATAGCTGTACACAACACAGGAGTGATATGCACATATGCAAGATGTTTGAATTGATGAAATGATTTGCTTCATTTATCTCAAAAGAACATAGAAATTAGCAAACAGCTAGTAGTTGCTATGATATATTTTATATTTCAAAATTTTTAAACGGTTCCGTTCCGTTCCGTTAAATACCAATATCCACACGGGTAATGGTATTTTGCGGAACGGAACGGAATCAGAAGAAATCTATTCAGAAGAAAGAATACTTAAGTAATTTTCATCGACGTTACACACACAGATTAATTGAGTTTGGTTTAAACCTCAACTTTATATTTACAGTGTCAATCAAACATCATAAAACAACTAGTGACTTTAGGTTTTCTCGGGAAAGAAGCGTGTAATGACTTATAAAGCAATGAGTAGCATATTTTATGTAATACACAGTTCATTAAAACAGCAAAATTTGTAAAACAATCTTCCATTTACGATAAGTTAAATTGAAATAATGACGTTTAAAAAAAATCTTGTTTCCCCTTTTTGGGGCCTCTTAACTGGTTCCGTTCCGTTCCGTTCCGTTCCGCAAAGTACCAATAGCCAAATTCTGTCAAAAGATTTCGCACCGCCATCGAAATTAGGCACATTTTTACCTTTTAGACTCGATTTACACAAAATCGGGTCTATCGGTAGGTTTCCCCCAGCAAGATTCACATTGGTACTTATTTTCTCTCCCGATTTCACGTAAAATATACTAAGATTGTTTTTATCTTTCACTTGTGTCAAGCCGTTTTTTATATGCATATACATATCACCATTCATTAGATTACACGTAGCAGGGGGAGTCTCAAAACTATTAGTTTATGAATAGTATATTGTACCTATTACGAAGCTTTAAAACTGATGATTTGTTTTTACTCCATATCAGTGATATTGAATTTAGTATCACTAGTATTTACAACAGTGTCTATGTAAAGGAATGAAGCGGTTTTATTATGCACAATGAACATCACTTATTACGTTACAATACATTCCCTAAGAACGATTGAAAGGAATGCAGATCGTGACGTCAAAGTTAACTGTGACGTCATATCTTATGAAGTACAGACTAATAGAATCATTCATTATTACTAGTGTGGGATAGTGAAATTCCACAGAGGGGACAATATTCACGGTCTAGGACGAGGCTTTGCCGAGTCCTAGACCGTGAATCTTGGCCCCGAGGTGGAATTTCACTATCTCGCACGAGTATATAATGAATGATTATTTTTCTCGCATTATTTTACATTAAAAAACCATGTTTGACAACTTTCTGTCATGACGTTCAAAAGATTACTTTCGGTTTATCCCTCCGCGTGCTTCAAATAGTGCAAGTCAAAATAAGAGCACCCGACAGTTTTATTAATAAAAATATAATAAATTGTAATTAACAAAGCAAAACAATTTCTTACTGAATAATCTCAATCAATGATTTTGCATTCCCCTACAGCAGACAACGTTTGTTTACGTTTTAAAGCGGCGTAGTAATACACAGTGTAAGACAGAAAAATCTCACACTGCTGTCTCACACTGGACAAACTGATCTCACACCGGTGATAATACGAGAAAATGGACTTTCTACATATCGCTGTGAAATTAATTGGGCAGCCTTAACATAGCTGCGTGTGTATAACCCGTTCCGATTTTAACTTTGGCTTGCGCATGAAGTTTCGTAGTATTAAGATGAAAGACTGTCAAAATAAACTTCACAACTTTTCAAAAATGGCACATTGTGGTTTGGAACTTTAATTTCGATTCCACCTTCAACCCCTTCTATTGATTAAAGAGCTCGTACACAAACTGAATCGTCAACGGCGCTGTGCATTCAGTTACGTAACTCATTCAACATTTGAACCCGAGCAAGGATATTTTAATCAATAAAACTATTTGTTTATTTTCTAAATATAATTTTGTTTATACACAGAAGACTTAAAAAGATTTAATGCGTGTTTTTATAATACATATTTACTGAAATGCATGAAAACTTTCTGCACTATATTCTTACGCGTAGACTCAATTCATGTGTTCTATGCGTGCCTTCCAGTTTGAGACTTCGGCTGACAGTAAACCAATAGACGGGGTCAATTGACCCCGGCTAACAACGTATCAAATATGCATTAATTGTACATGTACATTGTATTGAAATTACTACCCAGTGATATATTGCTCAACCCACGCAATCAAGCAATACATGTACTTATTATAGTGCGTAATAGCTGTAGAGACTGTTTTGTAGATTATCTGTTAATAATGCAGTTTTGCTTATCCCTTATTCATCCCAACACACAATCATATATAAATCAACATTGTCAATTCAATTGAAATGATACCATGTCATCATAAAAACAAGAATGAATTAAGAGGTCTGGATGGCTGAGGTCATTGAGGTATCCACTGTTATTCTTTAATGTAAGAGCTTCTTATAAAGATATAAAAGAACTACTGAAGTTAACCACCTGTAATTTAATGTTTGCTCTTTATCAATTAACAGTATATAGCTTAACAAGTCATATCTAAATATTAAAATTTACAGATAGTGATCATTCAATAAAAAAAGACACTTTGCATACCAATTATTTAATGTATGTATCAATCATTCTCAGTCCTTGTCACAAAATGAATGCCGTTTCTATCTCAGTCAATGATGTCCATACTTCTGAAATTCTGCAGCCGTTTTATGCTTTAGCGATATTCAAAGAACCGCATCTACATCGTTATTACTGATGTCTGTGGAAAATGTTTGTTTGTTTTTAGCTCACCTGAACCGAAGGTTCAAGTGAGCTTTTCTGATCGCCCGTTGTCCGCCGTCCGTCCGTCCGTCTGTCCGTCCGTCTTTAAACTTTTCACATTTTTTACTTCTTCTCAAAAACCACTTGACCAAATTTAACCAAATTTGGTACAAATCATCCTTATGGAAAGGAAATTATAAATTGTTAAAATAAAGGGCATATCCCTTTTCAAAAGGGAGATAATAACGAAACAGTGAGTATATGGTGCGTGTCTTTAAACATATTTTTCTTGAGAACCACTGCACTAGAAAGGCCAATTTTTACATACAAGCTTGTATATATAGTGAAGATTCTAAATTGTAAAAATCGTGACCCTCAGACCAAAACTTGGGCCCCAGGCGGGGTTCAAAGTTTAACATAGAAAAACAAAGGGAAAATGTTTAACAAATCTTCTACTTAAGAACCACTCCACCAGAAATGCCAATATTAACACACAAGCTTGTATAAATAGCAAATATTCTAAATTGTAAAAATCGTGACCCTCGGACCAAAACTGGGGCCCCAGGTGGGGTTCAAAGTTTAACATAGAAATTCATAGGAAAAATGTTTACATGACTTTTGTTCGATATATTCAACTAAATTGTGCACCAAAAAACCCAACTGTGTCTTCCTGATTATTGACAAATCATTGCATAAGTATATAAGGTGGTTTAATCAAGAAATGACGGATGAATACGATAAAGTGTAAAAATTCATTATATGTTGTTTTAGTTTATAGCTTACATTTTATTTGGATACCGTGCTCGATACAAATAAAAATTGATATGTAAATTTATTTGTTATCTGGCATGGTCTCCAAAAAAATGTAAGCGATAAATTTATCTTGTGATTTTGTTGCAATATTGCAGCTAGTTTGGTTGAGCTTTATAGATACGACAAGATCAACGCACGTGGTGTGGATTTATTTGTAAACAACCATCCCAAAGATAATCTTGTTTGACACGGGAATTGAATAAATAAAAGTATGTTTTATTATAATTAGGGAAACACTGTTAATGTTTTTCCCTCGTATACAAATGAAGAACCCGTAAATTTGTTCAAAAAGTGTTTAAAGCAGAAAGAAGATAATTTAATTTTGAACTTTAATATGTCTTCGATTTTTGTAACCATGATGAGTTATGATTCATTGTATTACAAATGTATCACTACGTATTTTATAAGAAAATATACTGTGTATACAATCACATGGTGATGTTAAAATTGCATATAAAAATATAGTTGCATATTGTGATATTTATGGACTTATTGTACGTACGACCTAACTCAGACAGCGCGCGCAGGGATCTCTAACTCGCGAGCTCCCTGGTCGAGGACGGGTGTGTTCCGGTGCATGGAGAGGGCTATTGTGAACTCTTGTTGATGAACCCATGTTTTATGTGTATTTGTATGTTGTCTGCTTGGCAATAAATACTATAATATGTACGAATTTAGTTACACAAAATATTTGATAAACGACTATTGGTACAGAAATTTAAATTAATGATACCTATATTTAAGAAAATGTCAGCTCGCGGCCTTTGTGGGCGTTCCGGCCTTTGATATGTATAGTGAAGATTCTAGATTGTAGAAATCGTGACCCTCGGACCAAAACTGGAGCCCCAGGCGGGGTTCAAAGTTTAACATAGAACTACATAGGAAAAATGGTTAAAAAATTTCTTCTCAAAAACTACTGCACCAAAAATGCCAATATTTACACAAAAGACTAGATATATAGTGAATATTCTAAATTGTAAAGATTGTGACCCCCGGACAAAAAGTTGGGCCCCAGGAGGGGTTTAAATTTAAACATATATAGGAAAATGTTTTAAAATCTACTTCACAAGAAACATAATGCAACACTTTGGGATATTACTATGCATACATGTACATCATATAATCATGTAGATTCTAATTTGTTAAAATCGTGGCTCCCGGACAAATAATGGGGCACCAAGATGGGTTAAAATTTAAACATTTTAAAAAAAATAAAGGAAACGTTTAAATTTTTTTCTCATGAACTACAATGTTATAGTTTGTGGAATTATTATGCATGCATCCCTTGCTTATGAAGATTCCTAATTGGTAAAGAAGTGACCTCCGGACCAATACTGGGGCCCCAAGAGGTGGTCAAAGTTTTTGTATAGAAATATAAAGGTAACATGCTAAATAACCTTCTTCTCGAGAACTACAATGATTCAATTTGTGAGATTACTATCATGCATACAACCTTGCATAAAGTAGGTTCGATAGTTTTAAAATAGTGACCCCTCGACTAATACTGCGGACCCAAGATGGGTTAAAAGTTAAAGGTAGAAGTATATAAGGAAAATGTTTAAAAATCTTTTTCTTAAGAACTACAAATCTTCAATTTGTCAGATAACTACGTAAGCATCCTCAAATAGTGTAGATTCGAAATTATAAAAGCCGTGACCCTCGATCTAATACTGGGGCCCCAAGAGGTGTTCAAAGTAAAGCATAGAAATATAGAGGGGAAATGATTAAACATTTTTTTTCTAGGGAACTATAATGCTTCAGCTTGTGAGATTACTATGCAAGCATCCTTAAATAATGTAGATTCTAAATAAATAAAGCTTTGGCACTGGACTAATACTGGGGCCTCAAGCTGGGGTTCAAAGTTTAACATAAAAAGATATATTGAAAATGTTTTTAAAAAGTTTTTTCTCGAGAACTATAGTGCTACAGTTTGAGAGATTACTATACAAGGATCCTCAAATTGTGTAAACTCTAATGTAGTGGAACCAAGAGTTATCTTTCTTGATGTTGTTCTGTACAGTCTGAGAGGTATACTTTTGATGTGGAACTCTGCTACGTTCAGTTATTCAGGCTGTGTACGTGCGGTCACGCCGCAGTGCTACACATTTTCATTCCTATGTTACTATTTATGTTGTTAAAGCCAACCATGAACCTCGGACCAATACTACGGCCCCAGAAAAGGGCTCAATGTTTAAAATAGAAAAAGCATATGCTACGAAATAGAATGTTACAAGGAACTGCTGTTCAGGTGAGCGATGTGGCCCTTGGGCCTCTTGTTTTTTAAAGGTGAGATTTGACCAACAGCCAAACATTGGTTTTAAACTGAATCTTTTTTTCTCCATTTTCATTGTTAGCAACTCTCATGTTTATGGCGACAGTAAAGTATAGTAACAAATATACCTTCGCTCTCCACCGTCCTCTCTACAAGAATATGTCACTAAGACATGTTTTTAAGTTATCAGAAAATCTAGCACTTGTTCCATCTTTTTTTACAGCCCAAACCATCTCAGACTGCACACACCCTTGCTCGGTAATTCTATCTCCGATTTGAGAGTATTTCAAGATATCGTATGTAGCTTTACTTATGTAGCAAAAAAACTTTCATCACCTGCATTTGGTGTTTTTGTCTCTCAGTGAATTCGACACACAAGGGCATGCTCTTCGTATGAACAGTTTCTAAGGCGTGGCAAGCTACTGACAAACAAGTTGATTAAACGGGACTATCAACAGTATCGTTTAAAGCCATCTTTACGTCAGTTCTATGGTCGATACAACGACCTTGTTAGCAAATACAATCTTCCACTGGTTCACATGCTTACTGACGTTTTTCATACTAATTGGTATACCATAATTAATCACCTAATTGTCCATGAACTTTTCCGTTTTTTCCCGATTACGACAAAGAGCACAAGGTGAGTGTGGCCGGTCAGTAGATGATGCTCACTCCTACATGGCATCTGATCCTACCTCTATCTTTTTTTTTGGAGGTCTGTGCTGCTCTGCTTTAATATTATATTTCGTTTTATGGATTTTTGTGATGGTTGAAAGTTTGTTATTGTCATTTTTTCATTCTACTGACAATATATATTTTTTATCACCTATTGCTAATTGTCTATGTTCTCGCTACCTGGATTGAATGATTTTGGCATTCAGAGCATTTTTATAAAACAAATGTTTTATAACTAAACAGGTCAAGTAATGTGCAACTTCTTTTATCACTAGTTATGACCTATAGCACACATACAAATTTGTTAAAACATTGATCAGACATCAACTCTGAAGTTGCAGTTTTTCATTCAATATCATTGCTTGCATTTCTTGAGAAACGCTGTTAACCAAAATCTATCCATCTAGCTGCTTTGTTTTTCAATGAAAAATATCATATTTGATTTCATAATAAATAGCTACATCAAAAAAACTTTGATATATTAGAACATATCATATAATAAGCAAGAAATACCTTATGTCATTCCATGTAATTCACACCAAGGCCAAGGTTGCAAGCACAAAATGATTTATAAGCACTATTTTTTAATTATTTTTTTTAAGTTTAATTGTTTGTATGTCTACTACATGTTCATTTAATAATTTATTGAATAATAATAATTTACTTCACATTATAACAATTGCTAATGAAGATAATAGCACCAATTTTAATATTTTGGAGAATAAATGTTTATGTTTTGCTGCAAATATGATTTTTTTTGCTTCCATAAAACGCATCAACTGAAAAAGGGGATCGTGATATAACCAACAATTCGTTTATTTGCACACTTACTCCTACATTTTACGCCCTCATTTCAAACCATAATAAGTAAAGAAAGTGTGCAAATATCATCTTAGAAAGTTTAAATCAAGCAACCGGTCTATCTTTGGTTTATTTGCCATATTTGCAACGAAAATTATGATCCAATTTTACTCGGGAAATACATGTTTGTGGGAATAACTAATCAAAAAAGCTATTGCGTCGTATTATGTTTTGTCTAAAAATAAAGTCTGAAATGTTTTCAAGTAAACAAATCTGAAAATGTTTGAAATCTGCTTTTATTTTTTTTAATTATAGTGAATTTCTGGTCAATTTGCACTTTTTATGAGAATGTCCATGTTCCATTTTTTCACGATGTTAAGGGAGTCGGATCTCTATTAAATGAATACTAACATACACTTTTCTTGTTTTCAATTTATTTTTAAGGAATTGTACTTTTACGAAACCATACATGTAAGCATCTAAAAAGTTCAATGTAGGTTTTTTTTCGTAAAACAGCAGAATACACCTTTCAAGGGGCAATTACATAATTTTATTTTAAATATAAGGTTGACAGATACATATCAATGAAATTATCTGAAATGTTAAAATTTGATAAACAATGATCAAACTGGAAAATATTTTTAAACTTAACTTTTCTTGTAAACAACTTAAACGTGTTTCTATTTCTTAATCACTAGAGTAGGACACGTAAATAAAAAAAAAATGCAGGTCACAAAGGAATGTGTTTGTAGAGAAATAAGCATATTATGTTTTAATGGAAGATAAAAGTACACATGAAATATGTCTATTAATTTAAAACGATTAGATGTTGAGGGAACAAAAAATAGATGAAACTTTTGATTGCAAAGAATATATATTGCATTCACTGTTGTTTGTACATTATATTCGGAACCAATTATTCATTCAGTCAATAATTCAAAATACATATTAATATATCACACTTTTCAAAGTTGACTTCAAACGATTTGGAGCCCCAAAATAATGCTAGCAATATTATTTAATCTGAATTCTTGCAACCACTATTGAAATAAAACCACTATTGAAATAAATTATTTCAAAAGTGGTTGAGAATGTATTTCATTAGAAAAATCACCTTGCAACCACTATTGAAATAAAACCACTATTGAAATAATGATTTAATAGAGGTTGGATGTATTTCATGAAAAAAACTACTTTACAGACACCATTAAAGTTCAATTACTATTAAATTATTTTTTTTTAATTGTAGATGGGAATGAATTACTTATAATCATAACTATGTTATCACTATTATGTAAAACATTTGGAAAGAAAGAAGTTGTGTATCATATTTGCAAACTATTTTGAAATGCAAGAAATCTAACGAAAAATATAAAATACACAATTATGGTACAATTTTCACTGCTGTGTAGAAGTTAATAACTTATTCTCGCAGAAAAACATGCATATACATTTGTTTTTATTTAACAAACAATTCAAATACACAATTAAGGTACTAAAGACTTGCATATTTTATGGTAATAGTAATCAAGACTATGATGTAAATGTATTTATTTTAGGATTTTCACTGCTTCACTGTGCAGAAATAACCAATCTTCGCAAATTAACATATAGAATTGTTTTCATATTTTTCTTTACCTTTCTCTTTCTATAGATATATCATGTTTTATGGAAATTGTAAATTATTTGTACTAGAAGACAACGTTGTAAATTGCCAGAACGTCTATTCAAAACTCCTGCATATTAAAAAATAATTTATAGCTTATATATCATTATAGGTTTATGTTATGATGAATATCACTATTAAGATGAATAATTTCAATGATGGTTGGGGATGTACTTAAGACCAATATTGAATGAAATAAATTATTTCAATAGTGGTTGGGTATGCGTTTCATTATAACCACTATTGGAATAAATTATTTCAATAGTGGTTAGGTATGCATTTCATAACAACCATTATTGAAAAAATTCATTTCAATTGTGGTTAAGAATGCGGTTCATTACAACCAGTATTGAAATAAAATAGTTTAATAGTGGTATGATGCTATTTTAATGCCTATTATTCCGACTGTGCATAACAATTTCGGTTCCAGATGACAGGTGGAATGGGAAACATGACCATATAGAGGTAAATCAAAGAACCACATATTCAAAAAGGAATTCGTCATTTCATAAGGCATACTTCTTTTCTTAAGAAACTCCCCTAGCAAAAAGGAAAGTGTTACGAAGAGACATAATAATAGACAGAAAACTGAAATGCATCATCAACCACTATTGAAATACTTTATTTCAATAGTGGTTGAAATAAATCGCATCTCTAACCACTATTGGAATAATATATTTCAAATGTGGTCGTAGTAAAGTAACCCCCAACCCCTATTGACATTAATATTAATAGTAATATTTATAATTATAATATTTATCAATAAATAATTATTCAATATACTGGGGGTTTGAAGAGAAGTTCTGGCAATTTACAAAATGTTCACAATTGTGCAAAATAATATACAATATCATAGGACATCTGTTTGTAGAAAGAGAAATGTATAGAAAAAAAGTAAATTTTCAAAGAAAGATTAATTAAGAAATTCATTCTAAGCTATGGTTGAAAAAAAATAATTTAATTGGAGTTGTTCTTCAACAATGTCTGTAAATTGATTTTCAAAATGGAATACATCCCGGAATACTATTTTAATATTTTATTATTTCAATAGTGGTTTTATTTCAATAGTGGTTACAAAGTGATTTTCTAATGAAATGCATTCCAACCACTATTGAAATAATTTATTTCAATAGTGGTTGTATTTCAATAGTGGTTGCAACAATGCCTGTCACAAATCAGTATCTACCGGTATTATATTTTTTCTTTACATATTAATATCCTGTAGGGACCCTCTTAAACGTTCCTGTGTAACTAGTTTTATACCCGTAGTGTACCTCCTTGGACATGATGTCAGCTACTGGTCAGCTCTTTTCTATTGTTTGATTACTTTATTTAAACTGCCGCATTGCAGGCCTGGCAGACAGTGGCCACGTTTTCTACATGACAGGTATGAGCAGCTTAAGTTTTGAGTAACCCTTTTTAGCTCACCTGAGCCAAAGGCTCAAGTGAGCTTTTCTGATCACAATTTGTCCGTTGTCTGTCGTTGTCGTCGTTGTCGTTGTTGTCGTTGTTAACTTTTCACATTTTCATCTTCTTCTCAAGAACCACTGGACAGATTTCAACCAAATTTGGCACAAAGCACCACTAGGTGAAGGGAATTCAAGTTTGTTCAAATGAAGTGCCACGCCCTTTTTAAAAGGGAGATAATTGAGAATTATTAAAAATTTGTTGGTATTTTTCAAAAATCTTCTTCTCAAAAACTATTCAGCCGGAAAAGCTTAAACTTGTGTGGAGGCATCCTCAGGGAGTGTAGATTCACGTTTGTTCAAATCATGGTCCCCGGGGGTAGGGAGGGGCCACAAGAGGGTGATCAAGTTTTACATAGGAATATATAGAGAAAATCTTTAAAAATCTTCTTCTCAAAAACTATCAGGCCAGAAAAGCTCAAATTAAAATGGAAGCATGCTCAGGAAGTGTAGATTCAAAATTGTTCAAATCATGGTCCCCAGGGGTAGGGTGGGGCCACAATTGGGGGATCAAGTTTTACATAGGAATATAAAGAGAACATCTTTAAAAATCTTCTTCTCAAAAACTACTAGGCCAGGAAAGCTCAACTTTGAGTGGAAGCATTCGCAGGTAGTGTATATTCAAGTTTGTTTAAATCATGGTCCCCGGGGGTAGGGTGGGGCCACAATAGGGGGATCATGTTTTGAATAGGAATATATAGAGAAAATCTTTTAAAAAAACTCTTCTCAAAAACCATTTGGACAGAAAAGCTCAAATTAAAATGGAAGCATCCTCAGGTAGTGTAGATTTAAGTCTGTTCTAATCATGATCCCCAGGGGTAGGGTGGGGCCACAATTGGGGGATCAGGTTTTACATAGGAATATATATAGAGAAAATCTTTAAAAATCTTATTCTCAAAATCTATTAAGCCAGATAAGCTCAAATTAAAATGGAAGCGTCCTCAGGTAGTGTAGTTTTTGCCTCATAACTCTAAAACGGTAAATTTTTCGATATAGGCGTCGCTGAAAAAATGTTTTTGTGACTTTATTGATCTCATAAAACTGTTTTTGTGTTCAGGTATTGCATAATATGAGGGTAAAAAGTAATACGCGTTGACCAGTTCTCGCGGCAATTTGGCCAAGTTAACGAAACTCTCCATCGCCCGCGGCCGAGAAAATCGGTCACCATGTTCGCGCGACGGCTGGGCTACCTAGCGGTCAGCGGTTATCTAATACACAAGAGTTGCGTCTCTCAAATATGAGTTAGTTTATTTAGCCGCAAACTCAAAAAATGTTTAATTTTAATTACACATAAAAGTTTATGGACTAAAAAACGATTAGGTGTCAATTAAGAAAATTATATAGGTTTAAGATGAAAAGATAAATTTGTACTTGTACAGTTGATTAAGCATTGATTTGATTATACGATAGCATACAAGGTAGTTAAAAAATCAAATCAAATTATAATAATCAAAGTTCCATGTTACATGTTTGCGGTAGGTGCTAACACGATAAAAGAATGTCATGAATTGAGGCATTTGATGATTATTTTAAAGAATATTCACATGAGTTTTAAACAACTTAAGATTAGGTTCTATCGGCCACATATTAATCACTCTGTAGTTTTTTCTACATGGTTGTTCGTTTTGTTTCAGTGTGGAAGCGAGAACTCATTGCTGCCCCCCCCCCCCTCCTCCCGCCCCGCTGACAAGTGCACGCGCTGGATTTTTTTAAGTTGGCGAAAAGATATCCAGATCTGTCGAAAATCGTTTTTGGTGATTTCTCCTTATGTGTAACATTTTCTCCTCAACGTGTTTCGTTTTTCCACCCGTTTGTTTTTTTTCGGTCAGTTTGTGTTAATTCAATCGCCACGTGCGACCGAAAATCTAATGTCGCGTCTCAGAACAATAAGACTATTATTCGAAGTCAATCATCTTCACATTGAAGATGTGAAATCGTAACCTGAGAATGTGGCTAATAAATTAACCTGTTAAGGTAGCTCCATACTCATAAAATTCTCTGAGGAAAGTTGAAAAACTTAACTGATTTCGACTAAATAGACTTAAATGTCATCAATTGTTAGAAAAAATATACATGTCATCACACTTTTTGAGATGCCAGATAAACATAAACTAAAGCATATTTTAGCATAGAAAAATGTAATTTTTTTTTGTTAAAAGTAAAATCTTGTAGGCAGAAATTTGTTTTTCTTCTTTAATTTTAATGTCAACTTGATCAGAAAGTTAAAATTACAAAAATATTTTAAAATTAATCGTTGGAATAAGAAAAAATATAGCATTTAGACATACAACTGAGAGAAAAGTCAGAAAAAGAGTTATTTCCCCTTTGCATAGATAAAATATATAAAAATTTGGAAATTTAGTATAAAATTAAGTGCGAAAATATCTTGAACCTATCAATAATTCCAATTACATCCATGTGATTATATTCACATAAAATAAATAAAACTATCTTGCACAATTTTTAAAGAATTCAAAGTTTTACAAAAAAGTGTGACGTCACAGAACACTGGATCTACTTTAAACACGCTAAACTTCTATAGTTATAAACAGATTAATTCATAATGTATTATAATTAAAAGTTTGAAGTTAAACATTTTGTTATTGGGAAATACGACTACATTATGCAATGCAGTCGATCGCCATAGAAATCATCAAAGTACTGCAAGTGTCGACAGATTTCTTATTTCTTTGATAGACCATGATAATTCACTTGACTTGCAGACTATAATACAGCGACATATCTGCCTCCCAAAAATATATGCGCTTCTCAAAGTTACACTTAAGTGAGATAGATGTGCGTTATTGGGGATTTTATTTATTGCTAATTGTATGAACATTGATAAAAACAACTTTTAATTAAAGTTGTGTATTATGAGGTTGTGATGCAACTTAATTTACTTACAAGGTAAGCTACAGCCAGTGGAATACTGTGGAATCATTTAATTTCGTGGGGGCCAATTTTCGTGGATTGTTGGTTTTTTGCTTGTTCGTGGGGATCTAATTTCGTCAATGATTCAGTTTTTAGTCTCAGTAGGTAAATCAAACCTTTTATAATTAGTTTTCATTGAGGATGTAAATTCGTGGGCGAGGGCTACCCACGAATACCACGAAAATTGAGCCACCACGAATTCTAATGATTCCACAGTACTAATTTTAGCTGAGCAATGAATACCCAAAATATTAAAATACAATATAAATAGTTTCCAGAACTATAATACTATGCATGTGTATATGAAGGTTGCACCCTGATTAGTATGGCCTTAGGTGGGGAGGTAAAGGTGTATCGATGTACATACAATATACGATACCCATGATAGTCCTTTAATACATCAATGCGCAGTTTGATCTAGAAACTGACCAGTTTCATAACTCGCTCGCTTTTGCATAAATTCTCCCGCTGATCTTTTTTTTAGCTGATTATATATTATTTTGAATGTCCAAGTCTACTCGTATCATTAAATAATATCAGACGACACACATTTCCCTGTAGAAAATTTCAGAGAAGCCATAAATTTTGACTAATTACTAAATTTTGTCAGCACGTAATAATTCTAAACTTGCACATAGTCTTCAAAAATTTAGAAAGATTTAAATAAAGAAGTTATCCCATAGAAAAGGTTACATGTTTTGTAGGCGGGTTCGGTTTAAAAAAAAAAAATACAATTCCTGATGCTTGCTACCCTTTGAAAATTTAACTCGCCATTAAACATTTCATTTTTTAAAGAATTTTTGAAACGATTACACAAACTGTGTTCGACAGATAGTTTTCCTAAAACATTTTCTTCCTTTCGTTTTTAAAACACGTTATATATACAGGCTTTCAATCACAACACGTTTTTATAACAAAAGCAGAACTAAAAGTTTAGTCATTATAATCGTTTGACACCATATCACATATATTTTCAACCCGTAGCAACAACGGAAGACCTACTCGTGGCTTTGCCACGAGCTCTGCTCTAGTTTAGTTTTCTTTGTTATTGTTTGCAGTTATATTAAAGCTGAAACCATTGATTAATCATTTGAATGGGTTTATGTTTAGGTCTTTCCACCTCTCATGTGAAAGACCTATTGTATTTTTAGATTTTTTTTTCTAGAGATATTGAAACATTTTTTTCTTTATGTTAATGATCAGTAAAAGTTATGGTATCGAATGACTCTTTGCTTGATAACTCCCAGAATTTACAAAGTTATTTCCCTTGTGTATGAAAAGCTTATTATCGCTACTCCTATGAAACCATAAGAGAAAGAGACTTGGAACTTTTATCAATGTCTTTAGTACACTTAGAGGGTCTTCAGTCTATTCATACCAAAAGGATCTGAGGCTCCCTTTTAGTGGTTATTGCCCCTGAAAATATTTAAATTTCCATAAAATCACTTTCAACTTTTTTATTATTTCTAAAGAGACTTCCGACTACTTAAATTAAAATAGTCTACCTTGGCCGAACAAAATGACGTTAAAATCAAAGGTCTAGGTCATTTGGAAATCTGTTAACTGGGTATATCCCTCTAACTATCTTTAGAATCGGTAGGACAAGAAAGTAGTGCCTTTAAGCAAAATAGTCCCTATACTTGCAGAGTGTATATACATTTATTGCGACATTTTAAATCAGAATGCTTGACACATGTCAGAAAAGAGGATTTGCAATTTCAAAAACAAGTGTCAAAATGGAATTATCATTTGAAGAAAAGAATTGAAATTGTTTGATGTACACCCTTTCCAAAACTGAGAAATTCCCTACTTTTACTTTCATTTTCAGAGTTTTTCAATACAGACGCATTTTGCCGGAAAACGAATCTGACTTCACACCACAAAATTTTAACAGGAAAGAGACAATTTGATGAGCTTTCATTCAAGAGGTCCCTCGTTGCTGAACGAAAATTAGGGCCGGAGCTATGAACCATAACGTTAACATTACCGCCTATGGAAATTGCATTAGTGGACTATACCCAACTAATTAATTTTTAGATCGCTTTTGTTAAGGATGGTAGAGAAAAACTTGTTCATGGATGTAGTAGGACATCTTAAGACATTTTTAAAAAATGGCCCCTTGGCTCATACCTTTGTATGGTTACAGAGTTATTGCCCCTATTTTACGAAATGCTTGTTATCGTTACTCCGCTGAAACCATGAGACTTGAGACTTTTACCAATGTCTTCAGTACCCGTAGAAGGTTCTTCAATCTATTCTTACCGAAAGGATCTGAGGCCCTCTTCTTGCAGTTATTGCTCCTAAAAGTTTTTAACATTCAATAAAAACTGTTTTACCATACCGCGTAGAGACATTGGACCACTTGAAATTGAAGCGTCTACCTTGTCCATCAAATTGACCTCAATGTCAAAGGTCAAGGTCATTTGAACATCTTCTAAAAATGAGTTTTTAGATCTCTTTTGTTTAGGGTGGCAGAGAAAAACGTTTTCATGCATGAAGTAGGACATCTTAAGACATTCCAAATCAACCTTACCTTCAAACAATTGTAGAGTTATTGCCCCTATTGTACAAAATGCTTGTTATTGCTACTCCTCATAAACAGTTAAAGATAGAGATTTGAAACTTTTACTAATGTATTAAGTACACTTAGACGCTCCTTTATTTAATTCATACTGAAAGGCCCCTTTCAAGCACTTATTGCTCTGAAGGTTACGAACATTAAAAAAAACCACTAACAACTTTTGAATCAATAATCATACATACATCGGAGCATTTGGTATTGAAGCGTCTACTTTGCCCGATCAAAATGACGTACAGGTCAAAGGTCGAGGTCAAGAAAAAAAATGGATACTTAATCTTTTGACACTTTTTTATGAAGTAATACAGGTTTAGGGAAAAGGTTAGGGTTACTTTATTCTATTGAAACAATATTATTTTAAACATAAAATTTAATAAGGTAGAAAGACCTCTAATTGTTCGAGAACAGTTAGTCTACTAGTTTTGTTATGGTTTATTACAACCTGTTTAATTTTATCATTATTTTGAAATAGACATGTTCTAAAGGGTCTAAAATTCACATGATAAAACTTTATATATATAATATATATATATAATTTATATTTATAATATATATAATTTATATTTATTATATATATAATTTATAAATATAATTTATCGACTAAATGTGCAGAAATATGATCTAAATATTGCTATATACACTACTGGCTCTAAAAACCCCTGTCCGTATGAAAATCCCCTGTCTTCCTCTGTCATCCCCTGTGTTTTCACTGTCATCCCATGTACATCCCCTGTGTGCCACTGTACACATCCCCCTGTGTGCCACTGTAAGCCCCTGTCACCCCTGTACGCCCCTGTCACCCCCTGTAAGCCACTGTATACCCCTGTGCATGCCCCTGACATCCCCTGTACGGCTTTTGACTGGTTTATTTTTTCAATGTCATTTTCTTAATTCAGCTATTGAAATCACATGTGTTATATTTTGAGCTATATTTGCACTCAACAGCGCCGAATCACAAGACACACTGTATCGTAATTTTAGAAATCACATGTTTTAGTTGATATTTTATTGATACTTTAATAATCATGCTAACAACTAAAGATTTGAGATTCACCGGGTGGTAAACCTCAGGTGAAGGCGGGAATTATTTTTTATATTAGGTGTGCAAGCCTCAGTGCATGTAGTCATTTGGAGCTCGGGAACATCGCTACTCCCTAATATTTGAAAAAAAGACATACAAATACAACCTATAGTGAATTATTCATTTTTTTGAATTGTCTACAGATATATGTACACTTTACTTATGAAAATCTTAAGGTTATGAATCATATGATTCTTGGTAATAAACAGCACACTAGAGATTAAGATCAAGCGCGGCACATGCTTTTTAATTTTTTTTATATATCTAAACATATAAGAGCGAACTAAAACCAATTAATCAGTCAGAATATAGAATTTATAATCAGCTATGTAACGATAGAGTACACCTTTCTTCTTTTTTCTAACCAGGTTCTTGGTTAAACCTTCATTTATTTCCCGTGCATAGCAAAATAAAGATTCAATAGCTTATATAAATTTGCCTAAGAAATTATTTTATTATGTTTGTTCAATACGTTTCTGACCGGCTAATTGGAGAGAGAGAGAGAGAGAGAGAGAGAGAGAGAGAAAGAGAGAGAGAGAGAGTTTGCATTGATTTTGAATTAAATTTATTAATTATATAGTTTACCCTGGAATTAATTTCCTAATAAATAAACATGCAATCCTAATTTTTATTACCTATTCTTTATCATTCTGCAGCCCTGGGCAGAACATACACAACATACATGTAAATGTAAAACTAGTGTTTTCTTTACATGTAGCCTAGGGAGTTTATACAGAGAGAGAGAGAGAGAGAAAGAGAGAGAGAGACAGAGAGAGAGAGAGAGAGATTGCATTGATTTTAAATGAAAAGTTACCAATAGTTTAATTGGGAATTAATTTCCTAATATGTAAACATGCAATCCTAATTATTTTTAATAACCAATTTTCTATAAGTATTTAGATTATTTTAGAGCTGTCATATTGATTTTTAATACATCAATGTTTTATACTAGACCAGATCAATTGATCAAAAAACTTGAAGACACATGATTAACAACTAGCTGATTGAAGCTACAGTTTTCAAAGGAGAGGATGTTGACATTAGTTCACTCGGTCAGTGATTATATAATAGCTACTGTACACAGCCCTTCTTGACAATTTGCAGTTCACGGTAGCAAGATATAATAGACACACGTGTACACGTATATCAAGTTCAAGTTCTTTATTAACTTTAAGCTATACAGATCATCAGTACAATAGATATAAACAATATACACGTACAGGTAGGTTAACAGGAGAATGTGGCAGAAGTGTACATACTATGATATCAACATCTAATTTGCATTAAGTAAATCTTTTCTTAATTTCAAACCAAAGTGAATAAATTTACCCAGATTACATAGTTCCTTTACATTTTCAACATTAAAAAGTTGCAGAAGTTTACACATTGAAGGTTTTTTCCAGTAATAAGGCTTAATGTATTTTTTGCGATAGCCTTCGTATATGGGACATATTAAAATAAAATGAAATTCATCTTCAATAGAATTTGAACATAAAAAACAATTTCTATTGTGTCTTTCAATATTATAAAATCGACCTGTTTCTATCGACAATTGATGTGAAGACAACCTGAATCTGGAAATACACTTTTGATATTTGTTTGGAATAGGTTTCCTTAAATAAAATTGTAAATTATGGGTTGCAATTAGGTATTTGAAAAAAGAGCATTTACTAGAAATATCTAGTTGAGAGAAAATATACTGTGTAGCTTGGTCAAAAATACGTTGCTTAACAACAATGAGATCTGCAGCTGTTATTTTTTGTTTTTCCCACAATTCAAACATACCCAGATTGCATAAAAAATCTTTAACTATCTAAGATATCATTATGTAATGAATCATTTTCAATAAAATCTGGTAATGATTGCGTTCTACTATTAAAGTCTCAAAAACATCACCTTGATTCAAATAATTACACAAAAAATTTTCTAATTCACTAAAAATATCACAATTTAGATTTTTTAAAAATACAGAATTCGCAGGGGGTAAATATGTAAATGCGATTGGTGGTAATGCTGTTGTTGTGTAGGGACTGGACTGGTACCTGGATGTTGAAATATGCTAGGAGCTGGACCCGTCATAGTAGTGTTCATGTTAGACGCCATATTGTCTTCCTGACCTCCCTTTTTGGATTTAGTTCGTTTTTTCTTCTTCGGTGGTTTCACTGGAGACACAGAACTCATCCTATTGAAACGGGATAGTGTAATAAACGGCACACAGCATTTTCACATAAGAAATCCACTGGGAAAAATGAAAACTTTGTAAACAATTCACTCTCCTTCCTCACTCACTGCTAACCACCTTGACGCATACACACAGTTCCTCAGATCTGAATGGTCGGTCAGTGATTATATAATAGCTATAAACTGTTTGTTATACTTTCATGTTAAATACTGAAATCTGATTGGTTAAGACGCAGTTAATAATATTTTCTATTACCCTCAGCGTTAGCAACGCACTTAGCAACGGGTAACACTAAAACATGTTACATGCGCGAAAATTATGCGCGTACGGTTCGCTGTAGAATTCACGTTATTCCTATATAAAAACAGTAAAATTTTCTTAAAAATTAAGACATTCAGTATAACAAAATAAATAGTGCCTGTTTGGGAGGATAACAGTTGAAATTGACACCCCTCGAAAACCATTGTCAACCTCCGCTTCGAGTCGGTTGACAATGGTTTTCTCGGGGTGTCAATTTCAACTGTTACCCTTCCAAACAGGCACTATTTATATAATACAGCCCTTCTTGACAATTTGCAGTGCACGGTAGTGAGATTAATAACAATGAGGTGACAGACACACGTGTACTTGTATATACACACACGTTCTCAGGTCTGGATGCTCGGTAATGCTACACAATAATGCAATATGTTGTTCAAACACACCTTATGACCTTTTTCCCAGTCTGTCAAGTACAGAAACAAGAAATTGAAAATTTCAATTTTTCAGTTCTGAGAATTTCAAACATGAAAAGATTGAAGAGCTTTAAATTCAGAACATTATTTGGCACAGTGATATAAATTTAAAACTATATATTGCTCTTTTATATTTTTCATTTTTCAAATGAAATAAAATTTAAATAAATGCCTGATATTTTTCTGATCCGAAACCCGGACCATTGTTTAAGATAATGCAGGTGTGTATAATTAAATGGTGACCCGTTACCGGCATTTGCATACAGTCACGCATTAAATCATTCATTAACCGTATCATTGCTCTACAGTGTATATGCATGAGGACAATTCTATAGAATAATGCATATAGATAACTCAACTTGAAAATGCACACTAGCTGATAGAAGTTAAAAGTGTCAATGGACTGGTCTAATCCCCCTTTCCGAAAAAATCAACTCTCTCTTTCTCTCTCTCTCTCTCTCTCTCTCATGATTTATAAAAAAAAAACAATACTGACAGCAATTATCAGCGATTTACATGAACTTCATCAAGGCTGTTTAATTCTATGCATCATTACACTGGTCAAAACATTCAAAATATATCATTTCATCATTTCGTTGGTGTGTGGTTATCTGCACATGCTGATCATGTTGTGTTATTATACATGGCACAGAACATTGCAGATTTCACGCACTCCTCCACTTATTTTTCTTTCTTTCTTTTTCTTTATACAAATTACAGAACACGGTCATTTGTATAAACTTAATGCATGTAATAAAATAAGCGGTTTATCGGTATACAAGTATATTTTGATTTGTGTCAATGTTGAGTCAAAATTATTTACGTTTGTAATAATATTGCCCTCTATGAAATGCAAAGAAAAACAAGCACCGTCTAAAACATGAATGCTAAATATAAATTTTTAAAAATCTGAATTAATTACAAGCTATTTATTTACTTAGCGAGCAGTAAAAGACCGTACAGGGGATGTCAGGGGCATGCACAGGGGTATACAGTGGCCTACAGGGGATGACAGGGGCGTACATGGAGTGACAGGGGCTTACAGTGGCACACAGGGGTTGTGTACAGTGGCATACAGGGGATGACAGGGTATACAGGGGCTCTGTACAGTGGCAAACAGGGGATGTACAGGGGATGACAGTGAAAACACAGGGGGTGACAGGGAAAGACAGGGGATTTTCATACGGACAGGGGTTTTTAGAGCCAGTAGTGATATATTCGAAAATTGTTTTGTAGATTGACCTTCTAATACCAGTATAGATTATAAAGAGGATGTGTCTGTCTTTAATCCTGATATAAAAATTCACTGAAAATATGTTTATACGACAGACGATTTCCCAACACTCATCTGCATCTTTTTTTTCTTTTTTTTTGGATGAAAATTATTGATATTGACCAAAATTCAATCGTACCCGTTGACTTTTTTATCAATTACTTAATCTTAGCCCTTGCAACGCGTGGTGAAATGGATATACAGAAACATACATAACCCATAAAAGCTGGCTTTATATCAATTTTTGCAATAACATAGTAGGTATTTGTATGTGTAAGGTGCAACCATTTCTAAAGTCTCCTCATGTGGTATGCAATGACCGGCACAATAAGCGGGGTCCATGAAAACGTTTACACTATACTTCCACCAGAACTTGTCAAACGATGTTTTTAACTACTCCACTCCATCACACATTTATCTTAGCTATAATACATATAAGCGATAAACTAAAAATGTACATAGGAACATTTATCTAAGGATCTGCAACGCAATGTAACACAATTTCCTTATATACATTTGCTTAATGTCATATGGGCACTGCATAAATAGATTTTAATCATCATATTCAATTTGTCGTATTGATCCTGCAGATATGATTTAATGTTTAAAACCGGTTCCTTTATTTTGTTTCTTTGTTAAAAATTGAATCTTTTTTGGGGTCCGAGTGTATGTCTGATAGGTTTTGCAATGTACCATCTGAAGTTGTTTAATTGATATTATAACAACCTGTAGTATTTTAATTCTCGAATACAAAATTTAAAACACGTTTCTTATTTTATTTCTATGTTAAAATTTGAAACCCTAGCGAGACCAAAGTTATGATCCTGGGGTGAAGGTTTGGACAAATTATGTTAACTATCCGAGAGCAATTGCATATTAATTTGACAGATTGTTGCTTTGAGAAGAAGATTTAAAGCATTTTCCCTGTTTATATCTATGCTGAAGTTAAACTTTACCCTATTAACATAGCATTGGTTGTAAGGGTCACTGTTTGAGCAAAATATAATCTACATCTACATTTATTATGAGACATGCAAAAAATATTGCAAATTATACCATTGCAGTTTTTGTGATTTATAACATACTTCCTGAACACGTGTGCTGAAATTCGAAATTTCCCTGTTATTATAACTGTATTGCATCTGTTTTGTCTATCTATTTGTTTATCATTTTTTCCCATCGAGAAGGATGTTAATTTGACATAACTACATATACGACGTCACTCATAGGAACCGACCGCACATGCGTGTAATACTTTTGTCATATTGATTTTAATGCTTAAAAGGAAAGTAATAAGTCAACAACAATTCAGTTAATAATTGATCCGTTATTTAGAAAGATGAAATATCAACAAACGATATCACAACTATGATTGCGATTCTCGTTAATTTTCTGATTTTAATTGTTTTACTATGTAAAGGAGAATGTTGCAAGTCTGGGTAAGCATTTCTACATTTTTTTGTTCGAATTGTTAATTTTTTTCTTAAGTGTTGACCAGACGATTTAAAACATATAAACGGTTGTGAAATGCCGTTTCTGTTTTGCATGGTTTTATGCTGTCTCCTCTATGTGGATGATTATATATATATATATATATATATATATATATATATATATATATATATATATATATATATATATATATATATATATATATATATATATATATATATATAAAGCACTGAATAGAATCAACAACACTAGGCATCTTTAAAGTGTCGGATCTAATATATAGATACTAAGCCAGTAAACTGAATATAAAAAGCACTAAAAATGGCTAACGACACGAACAATAGAAATTGTCAAATTTTCGGGACAACCAGTCCCTTCTTCAGGACCAAAAAATAAATTACATGAGTACAAAACAAAGAAAACAAAATCTAAAGCTACTACTAAACTACGTAAGAAACTATAAAAAAGAACAGCTACATTATAAACATTTGTTCACATTCTTAAAGAAGGTGTTGCTACTGTCGCCGATCGCTCTAAAGTCCTGTTCTTTTTTATAGTTTCATAAGTAGTTTAGTAGTAGCTTTAGATCTTGTTTTCTTTGTTTTGTACTCATGTAATTTATTTTTTGGTCCTGAAGAAGGGACTGGTTGTCCCGAAAATTTGACATTTGACAATTTCTATTGTTCGTGTCGTTAGCCATTTTTAGTGCTTTATATATATATATATATATATATATATATATATATATATATATATATATATATATATATATATATATATATATGTATGTATATATATATAATCAAAAAAGAAAACGAACAGTTCCAAAGTTCTATTCACTAGTGCTTTCTAGATTTTAACACCCTTCTTCAGGTGAACATAACTTAGGTACGTTCACATGAAAAAGGATATTAAAATCCAGAAAGCTCCAGTGAATAGAAACTTTGGAACTGTCCATTTTCTTTGTTGATAATTTATACTGTGTGGTGTGTGATATCACCTCTTTGGATTATATATATAAGATAAGATAAGATATTCTTTATTTCCTCCACATTATTGGAGAGTATTATGATGGTTAACATGAAACTAAATATTAAAAAAACAATAGGAGAAAAATAAACATTAATGCAAACATATTTACAATTAGGTCAAGAGAAAACAGTATCATTATAAATTATTCTACAATCAATAACAAAATGATCCCACAATAAAAATACGAACTTCGATACACAAATTATATTTTTTTTTCCACTGTTCAAATGTAATTTGGGCAAAACTGGTATTTGCAATGCACCCTAATAGAGCCAAATGTTGGATATCGGTATCTTGCAAATCAAAAGAAACATATTCAAATACATCTAAAATATCTAATTAATCTTCCAAAAGTTTGTCCCTGTCATTCATAAATAATAAACAATTGAGCATAATGTGCATGTTAAAATTGTTTTCAATTCTTTTAGAATGGTTACACAATTTGGGAACCGTTTTCATAGACAATAATGCAATAAAAGGATTAAAATATGTTCTCAGATCAGGGTTTTCTTTAACAATTGCCCATAAATGAATTGGCTTTAATTACAATGAATATTTCTATATACTGACATTTCAGGAGTGCTGTACAACAATTGTTTCTATTTTGTTTCCTCTTCAATACACACATTCTTGACAACTTGTTTTGAAAATATAGCTGTGTTGTACACGCAATCTGTATTAACATTAAGAGACAAATCAAACTCAATTGCTGTCTTTTGAATAGTCTTCGTAACAATATATTTATCTGAAACATCCTCGGAAGATAAAAACAGAAAAACTTTATTATGAACAGTGGTTTTGTCCGCTCTCATTAGTCTACCGAGAAATAGAAGGGGGCATTTGTCTATATATCTTTTTACTGACCACAGACCCAGGTTTGATGTACAGGATAGAGAAGGTGATTATTTCGAGAGTCCTTGCACAATTCTTGAAAAATGTCGTTGGGTGTATTCCAGTTTGGACTGGTCCTTTTTTGTGATATCAGTCCAAAGTTCACATGAATAAAGGGAAAAAGGAAGAACAATTTTTTTCCAAATTTTGGCTGACACAGCTGGGTTGATTTGGAAATTATTAACGCCAACAGGATGGAGTGAATGTCTTTCACTTCTTTCATTTTTGCAAGCTCGTTCTACAAGTCTATCACTTTTCAGATTAGCCTGCAATAAACAGCCAGCATAAATAACATCATTGCAATTGGGAATTGAACATTAAGTTTCAATGAAATATGTGACCGTTTGTTGAACACAATAGAAACACTTTTATTTGGATTGTAATGTTAACTCCATTTGTAAGCATATAATTCAACAACATATAATGAATCTTGAAGAGATCGAGGCGAGTTGCTTATTAGCGTTGTATTATCGGCAAGCAGAATCCCTGGAATATGCAAACTGTCCATCAGTATAGCATCGGTAGATGTACATAGTTCATACAACAAGTCATCAATATAAACAAGAAACATGAAGGCACTGAGCACCCTACCTTGGCCAACACCTTGAGATATTTTAAAGAGTTCAGAATGGACTCCAGCAAAAGATACAAAACATTTGTTGTCATAGTACCTTTTTATTTCTAATTTTCCAGAAGGAATTGTCAATTCCAAGTTCATATAACGTATACAAGAGACCATTGTACCATATTCTATCAAAAACCTTTTCGTTATCAAGAAATGTACAGAAAACTGGTGAACCTCTACTATTATAATAACCAATGATTTCTTTTATAACATAACAGGCAGGGACAACACCATGATCAGCTCTAAAACCAAATTGTAATGGATATGGAAAACAGATTTGTCTATCTAATTAATCATTTTCAATATGAGACAGAATAACCTTCTCAAACAGTTTACTAAGTGCTGATGTTAGAGTTATACCTCTATAATTTGTAGGATTACTTTTATCTTTGTTTTTACCTTTGAAAACTGATATAACTTTTCCAACTTTAAACATTTCGGGAACATGTGCATGTCTAAGTATCGAGTTAAACAAAATACATAATTCATCAACAATTTTATCGCCACAAAAAATGATATGTTTGTTCGTGAGAAAATCTGGACCAGGTGTTTTTCCCTTGGATAATGATTTAATATGATGTTGAATTTCCTTGCATGATATTGTAATTTTTGAATTCAATGTTGAGTTGAGATCATTGTCGATATCGTGCCCACGCTGGTCAATATGCTGTTTAAATAACTTGTCGAATTTAGTCGGGTCCTGATTTTCCTCTGCTAGTTTTGAGTAATAGTCTTTTCACAAGTTACACATGTCAGGTATGTTGTTTGCGGACTTGCCTTGATATGATAATGAGCTAGGGAGTTTGGATGAGGATCGTTTCATGTTTTTCCATGCCGTCTTGTAGAACGTTCCTAGGTCCATTTCTGTTGCCTTGTCAATATCATCAAATACGGACTGCTGCCATTGTTTTGCCGTCTGTCGGTGTAATCTTCGAAAGTTTCGCTTTGCTTTCTTGTAGTTTAAAAACGAGTTTGCATCTCCTGATCTCGGTGACCCGTCAGCTTTCCATGATCGGCGGGCATCTCTCATGTCATAGTGAGCTTGGTCTAGACCGCTGTCTTTCCAATATGGTTTTTAGTAATGTCTTAACTTTCCGTGTGGAATATGTTGGTCGGATGCTGTTAGTAGAGAAGCTGTAATTTAAATCAGATGTTGATCGATGTCATTTTTTCGGCGTGTATCTTCCTGTAATAAGCACAGATAGTTGTCACACTTATTTTTGTAGGCATTCAGATTATCGGAATTTGCAACATTCCATTTGGGTATAATTCTCGATAAATCAAAAGAAGATTGTGAAAAAGCTTGTTCAAATTTCTGCAAATACTGGAAAATGATCTGAAATGTTATAATTGAATTCTGAGTAAATTTCTTTATACATAATTTTCGAGTTCAGCCATTCCGGTACAAAAATGTAGTCCAATAACGATTGGGATTTTCTATCTTTTGATTGATACGAAAACACTTCATCGGATGCAAACGTATTACACAAGTTTTGTTCAATGACGCAATCAACTAGTAGTTTAGATTTCAAGCTGCTGCGTTAGTTTATTATGTCTGTATTAAAATCTCCACATATATTAACAGGCCCGTTTTCGCATAACTCGTCATAGAGATCAAAGAGTTCTAGAAGCACATCCTTGTAAGCTTCAAAAGACAGGTTTGTCGAAGGAAGTAGGCAACCAATGATATATACATGACTTCGTCGGATTGTCAATTTCATTGCAAGAATACGTTCATTAGATAATTCAATCTGGTTTATGATGTAGTCTTCAGATTGTTTAACGATAAACGCCACGCCTCCTCTGGTAGTATTATTTGTGGTAACACCATGTTTTGCGAAAAGTGTAACTTTATTATCAAAGGAGGTCTCTAGAATTGACAGACAGTTTTTACAGAGCCAGTGCTCTGATACAAATACAATATCGCTAAACGTGACTACTTGTTTAAGTTCAGCTAAGCCACTAAATGCCCCGTGTATATTCCATGTACAAAGAATCATTAAAATTGATAAATATGAGTATGTCGGCACCATTTTATCTGTTCGTAGTTTCATTTCTTACAATCCAGTCTCTAGCTGATATTGTTTCTGGCCAGAAATCAGGCTCTAAAGTTTTGTTATAATCTTTTTCGTCAATATTTACACGGATAACGAATGTTGGGTATCGTCGTGCAGAGTGATTTGCCAAATGGAAGATGCTAAAAACATTGACATTTTTGTTGTGGCACCAGCTGACGATATCTTCTTTAACCTTTTCGAAGATGGTATCACGTGCCTTGATATTAGCAAGGACCACACGTTTCGAGGGTGTATGCTTTTTGCTGACAAAAGTATATCCTTTTAAGGAGTTTGGAGTATTATCCTTTGCAGCAACATCGGTATCAACCTCTGAAGCTCGATCCTGGTTCGTAAACACGTCGTTTAACTTTGACCATTTCTGTTTTGAATTCGCGGTAAACGCATTACACGAATGTGATTGTTTGGATTCCGAACAAGATTTGTTTTCCTGAGGGCTGTTCACCACCATTGCATACGTTACTGAGGGACTATTTTGCATATTCGCGTCTTTGTTTGCACTGTACGATTTATGGTTACTAACTGTATGACTGGATGGTTTTGTCGTAGTACCATTCTGTTGACTGATATAAATAGCATTGTATTGTTCATCACAAGATGCATCACTGCTGGTGTGTTTTTGAAAAGAAGTGTGTTTCTCTGAATGTTGTATGCTTTTTTGTTGTGATGGTTTTCTTGGTGAACTGTGTGTTTTCTGTAGCTTCCTTACTTCGCTAATGATTTGAGTTTTTGCATCATTGCCATCATCATACGATTTGATTTTCTGGTTCAGAAATCGTACTTCGGTTCTTAGATGCGATTCGATTTCTAAATTGCATGCTTCCAGTTCTTGCCTAAGTTTATCATTTTCTAATTGCAATGATTGTATTTCACTTTGTTTAATTTTCAATTTACTCCGAAGAGTCAATTGTATTTTAGCTAGTTTTTCATTGACTGGACCTAGAGCATTTTTTAAATATTCTTCAAAATCGCATCCATTAGGGTCTGGTTCAGTTTCATGTTCCTCGCATGAATCATTTGAAATGCACAGGGTGACCTGATTTCTCATCTTGTGTTTGCTCATGGCTTCTCTTTGAAATTCGGACATTGATACTATACCTTCAATGAAAGCATAGATGTAATAAACATCGGCAGCGTATTTCTCCACAATTGTTCTGCCTGTCTTGCCTCGTTGTCTACGTTCAGTAAGACGCCCGGCTGGGAAATCTTCAATACGCGATTTACCATAGTCGTATATGCTTTATCTAACTGCATTTAGCTGTTCGGAGTCACCATCATATTGCTCAAGGACTTTTCGAATGAACGACTCGTTATCAAGCTGCCCAAAATGCTCTTTAATCTTTTCAAATATTTCTATATCAACCTCATCAGCTGTTTGTGTACATAATATATTTTCATATTCAATTTCATAGTTCCTGCCATTTTATCAATTTTTATACCTGTGCATTGCAAGCGCATAAGAATGTTTGGTAGAACCTGTATTTGGAGAACAACCCAGCGTGACCGGAAGTCATGAAAATGCACAGATATGCACAAAATACAAGATTTTTGCACTAAAATTGCGTAGCGATCGGTTTATATATATATATATATATATATATATATATATATATATATATATATATATATATATATATATATATATATATATATATGTCCAGCTACATGTTTCTGCAAAGTTTTAAAACAAAATATGCAATTTAAATAGCACTTTGGAAGATATTTCTCACTCGATTATACACCTGTCGAACTTTGTCAAGGGGCACCATACGGGAAAAATATATATGTATATATTATACAAATATGGAATGGGGTTGAGGGCAACATTGATTATATTAGCCCCCGAGGGACGAAATATTGTCCGACGCGAATTATAGCAGTCTGTTGAAGCTAGGTTTCAAAGTTCACATACTTTTTTTTCTTTTTCTCTTCTTTCCGTTGCACTCTCTGTAAAAATGTATACGAAGGAAACACTTTAAATTGCCCGCGTCATACAGCAATGTGTTCTCTGAGTTTTATATTCCGGTACTCTAGGTTTTCAATCTGCTGTTTATGCACCCGGATTCTTGTTCTTAATCTCGTCAATGTTTCGCCGATATAAAATTTGTTGCAACCATCACATATAATGGTATATATCAAATTATTGGAATGACATGACATGTCCGAATTTATGCAGAATCGTTTTCCTCTGAAGTCAATCGAGCATCCTCGTTTTAAAAACGGGCACATGCCGCATCTTTTGTCCACATTTAGATACCGTTTAGTTGACGTGTTCATTGTAGATGAACAGAGTATCCTCTTAAGGTTCTGTGCTTGTCTTTTACTGTTAATAAACTTGAATTTAGATAAAACGCGAGTCATATCTTCATTTGTTTTGAGAACTACGTTGAGATGATTGACCACCGGAGCTATATTCGGGTTTATAGGGTTATGGGTAGTAACAGGCGGTAATATTTTAGTTTCCTTGTTGTTCCGTACAATTGGATTAATAAGATCCTGTCTATTTCTTTGGCCTTCATTATTCCGTCATTGATAAGGTTGATAGGGTAATGTTGGTCAGTCAAAAATTGTTTTAATTCGTTGAGACGTTGATTTCTGGTTTTCTCATCACTAATTATAGTACATATTCTCCTGGTAAGGTTGTAAGGGATGGCCCTCTTTGTATGTTTTGGATGGGACGATCCAAAATGCAAATATTGATGAGTATCTGTACTCTTGTAGAAAATATCTGTAGAAATTTTTATCATTTTTCTTCTTGATTAGAACATCTAAAAATGGAATTTTTGTGGAACTTTTTTTCTAATGTGAATTTAATATCTGGATCCAGATCATAAGAATAGTTTTCAACCTTTGTAATTCCGAATCTCCTTTATTCCAAATGATGGAACAATCATCTAGATATCTTTTTCAGCTCATTTTTAGAGTCTGACTGAATTCTTCACCAAATTCCTCGTTTGTCTGTTAACATATTCTTGAACACATTCTTAAACCTTATCAACTTATTTTATAATATCTTTTCGAAATATGTATTTGAAATCAAAGTTAAGATCAATAATATTGTACATTGTACATGAATTATTTAAACGGTCCTGAAATACATTTTAAATTGTAAACGAGTGATTTTTATATATAAAAAAAAAAACACCTTCTGCATGTTCAACCTGATCGGAGAAATTGAATGGTATTCTATGATAAATGTAAACTGTTGGATACAAGTTATGATAAAGTTTCAGACGTTAACTTTCTGGACCGTGCACCAAACTAATGTAGTCTTAAAATATGATATGAATCTTAAAACCTTTATATTTTGCATAAATTTAGTCGTATGGAAAATAGCAAAATCTTTACAACTAAAAAATGTCTACATTAAAGTTGTCATTTTATAAATCATATCAATGTTATACATTTTGATGTAGCAAATAACATTTTGTATTTTAAAAAAAGCTATTCTGTCTGAATTAAAAATCAAATACACATTTATATTTTCCACGCTAATTGGATTATGTTTCTGATAATAAATAAATAATAAATATCACTCTTCCTTCTTTATTTCCTGTAAGCAGTAGAACACTATCAGAATAATTTCCTGTATTCAATTAAAAAGGACCACAACAATGTTGGAATTTGTCCTCAAATATGCGCTTAATAAGGTGTAAAATTTTAATTCGTATTAATAAATCAAAAAAAAATAAATTAAGTTTGGTAGTACATTGTATAACGGTACATGTACAGTGACGTGCAGAGGGAACGGTGCTGTCTGGAGAAATTTTTTAATCACCCATGGCTAGTAGAATACATTTAGATACAGTAGAATGCAATACAACCGTACATTTTACGGTATATATGACTCTAAAAACGCGACTACATGTACAAAGGAAGTCGTATCGTGACATGCAAGAAACGAACAGAAACGTTCGCTAATCAAACCGTACCGAGCAAGAAACGTAAGCTTCCCATCTCAAAGCGCCCCATACCATGCAATAAGCGTAACAATGTTGTCTCAGTTGCGCACAGCGTTTAACACTTATATACAGCTCAAACAATCACTGTAGCTCAATAAAGAATGTTAACAGATAGGGTTAATATTCTTCCTGACTTTTTAATACAGCGTTGAATTAGATAGAGGATAGAACCTATTCTAGTGTAAATAGGTCGGAGTACTATACTTTCTAAGATATTTGGTTTGTTTGTTTAGTACATGTTTGCAACGGACGAAAACATAAAAAAAATATATGAACACCCGATAAATTCAATGCCAAGCACGTAAATTTAAGTGAAACATTTTCATTTGTTACTGCATTATTCCCAAATGTCGGTGTTTACACTGTCAGCGTCCGTGATTTTTTTTATTGTAAAGACAAAGTCACGCATTTACATTTTGTTTCTTTAAAGTGAAATGAATGATAATCAATTTTTTTTCGGTTTGCGTGTTTTCGTTTTCTGTTTTTTTTTCTTTTGGTGGGAGGGGCGGGGGGGGGGGGTTGCTACTTCTTGCTTATCTCTGCATCATTGTGCTTTTAAGATAACTGTTGTATGATCTCTTTATCATCTATATTTCTTTTAAAGCACGTAGACCTAGTGATAAAAAATATGTGATGGTTTTGTTTTTATTACGGCAGCAAAGCGTTTTGGCTGCTGCAATAAAACCACTTGATAATCCTAATATTATGTAATACTGAACACTGAAACGCCTTAAAATAACAATGTGTACAACTTTGTAAAAAGTTATTAAAATGAAGTAATTGTATTTTGGACAAGAAAAAGTAAAGATTTAACGAAATCGTTATGGTCATCATCAATTAACCTAGGCCTCTCATAATGTTTTGTATGATATTCTTTCTCAATTGATACAAATATAACATAAATTAATTAAATTTTCTCCTATTTTGTGTATCAAGATATTCATCAGATGGAAAAGGATCATGCTGTTTTAACTATTACAGGGATGGCAATCAATGTAAAGGTAATGGTATATATGTATGAAATAAAGTTGAAACAATTATGTTAAAACAATCATAATCTTATCACTAGCATTATAGTATTCACGAAACAATATGTTAAAAAAAACAAAATTTGAAGAAAAAAACCCCACTCAAATTCATGTCGATAAAGATTTAAGCTCTTGATATTGCTGTTGTTTTTGTTGTGTAAGCATTAAGAAGCAATATTGTAATTTTTAACGGAATGTGATATGTAGTATTTTATTTATATTGAGTTTTAATCGGTGTTTATGGTGTTTTATATAGTAATGTTATTGATTCAATTTTGAAATTTGAAGCGTGCCCTGCCGGTTATTTTGGTTTCAATTGTTCCTCGGAATGCAATCCACCAAGTTATGGTATTGGCTGTGTTGAAAGATGCGATTGTGACCCCTGTCATCACGTCTATGGATGTAATTTGACCTTGTCTACACGAGGTAAAGATGCAAGTATTATCTAAAAAATATGAGTTTATCGTTGCCGTTTTCACATGTATTGATCAATTTTAAAATGCCGTTCCTTTAACTACTGAACTTAAGTAATAATGTTTGTAATTTATAAATATTCAATTGATCAGAACATGATATAAAAACAACCATTTCAACTTTAGAAAATAAATCCGTATACTTTGCTGCTATTGACAATCTACCATAAAAACATGTGTGATTTCGTTTCAGCGATCTGATTTGCAATTTCTGAATATATCAATGAAGTGCGACTATATTTATTGTACATTTTCTGAAATCACTTCCATATATATATATATATATATATATATATATATATATATATATATATATATATATATATATATATATATATATATATATATATATATATATATATTACGTTTCTCAATTTTTTTCAGGAAATTAAATTAGTTCCTAATTTAATGCACTTCAAAAACAAATATTATGAATTGTATTTTTTTTTTAATCCCTTGTCACATTACTTCCTTAATGAAAATAATACATCACTAATCAATCAACAATGTACACAAGATGTGTGATTAATTTATATTTAAACCCACTTGGTGTTTTCCCTTTTGAATCATTGATCATTTATTGTTATTTATACAGACGCTGACAATACTAAAATAATATGATGTAAAATGACTTGCGTTTATTTAGATATATTTGCATTCAATGAATATTTTCTTCCATCTTATGGAAACCAATTTCAGCTTACATGGCTATATATAGAACTGATGAGACTGAAATCTAAAATCTACACATTTCAGTTATATCCAATTTATCAATAGGTCGCAACCCAAGAAAAGTCATAGACACAAAATAGTCATGATAATATCAAACTCAAATTTTTATATGTAGATACAACTACCTTGTAAGCAAATAAAATCTTCTATTGGGTCGCATGTGGACTCGCATGGCAAGGTGCTTCCGTCATGACACCTGATCCTAACTCTATTTTTTTCTAGAGCTCCGTGTTTGCTCTGCTCTTGTTTTGTATTTTTCAATTGTCTTTTGATTTTGAACAAGGTTCGTTATCAACATATGTCATGTACGGAGACTTGGCTATTTCTGTTATCGTACGTATCGATGTAGATTAACAATAATTTAGTTTCCTTTGCCTACTTCTTAATCAATAATTCAATTAAAGAAATATGTAAATATAAACAATAACATGCTACTTTTGATGATTCATGCGGAGTATGAAAGTACCAGAGGTAGCATACATAGTTTATTGAAATACCCATCTCTTTTTTGGAGTTGAGTTTATTAACTTTCCTATGCAGTTACTCAGGCAAACCGAAAGTGAAACAGTGTTTGGGCCAAAGTACAAATCAGCATCGCTGACAACATATAGTTATATAATCGATAAATTCGATATAGTGTATTCTTTCCAAGGAAACTTATCCATAGATACCTTGTTAATTATTAGATTTTAAATGGTACGAATAATTTAAATATTAAGTGTAGTCCGACATTGTATGTATTTCTACGCCAGAGTTCAATAAAGTCTTGTTCAACCGGACGCTCGACTGTCTACGTAAATCTCCGACAAGCACAGAGTCTCTCTCGCTTGTCGAATATTAACGGAGATAGCCGAACGTCGATCTGGTTGAACGAGACTAGAATTAAATATTGCCTGAATCCATGCAATTGATCAGAACTATTTCGATTACTGATACGTAGTTTGACGGAATAATTGTTTGAATATTACACAAGATTCATATGGGGTTTTCACGAGATTCCTGTCGGTGAATTTATAAAATAAAAAAATGCGTAATTCAAATAATATAGAAAAATACTTACCATGCAAAAAAACAACAACAACAAAACATGACAAACATATCGTTTATTTTAAAATCAATAATAATCTATAAAATCAACTCCCGTCAGAACTTCAGTACTTTGATTTATACTTCTTATTTTGAGTAATTTTCCATGTCTTTTAAATTATCTCTTTGTCACTTGACGTTTTATCTGCTAATTATTTTCAAAGAAAATTATATTACGGAATACCTGTTATGCATTCATTACATCGCGCATGTCTTCGTTCATACTATGGAAAACAGTGAGCGTTGGACACCATTACTTTATCTTTCTACCAAAGAACTAAAGCCACGAAGTGCCAAAATCGGCCCTGTGATTATGAGTAAATTGAAGTCTCCCATATTGCAAAATCTATCATAATATTAAAAAGCTTGGACCTTCTTTCTTAAAAATCCGTAACATTTTTTCCGCGAAAACTCATGCAGATATATATTATAAGAAGCTAAACCGGTATCGGTCACCAGTTTTTTGCAAATTTTGCTACATGTCACCTATTTGGATAAAATTTTTTATATCGCCCCACGCCTCGATCTAAAAAGTATTGAAAAAATAAAAATTAACAATAAAATTGTGTCAAAAAAATCTTGATATTTTTTGGATCGAGGCTTGGGGGTTATTTGCATTTTTAACTTACACTTTCTGCAAATAACCGGAATTTTTCATTCCATGCAAGTGGATTTTTGGTATATGTCATCAAAACGCCGAATAAAACAGAAAAAAAAATTAAAAAGAGACTACATGGTATCTTATTGTTCATTTTTAATGTCTTTTTGAATAAAGATTTTTTTTTTTAAATCGTATCGTATGCTCAATATTTCATGACTACGGAGCGGATCCGTAACACGAAAGTTCCGTATTGTTACTCTTGAGAATAAAATAGAAGATGAAGATTGTCTACGATCACAAACCATGACAAACTGAAGAAAAATAAAAACATGCAAGGTAAGTAGTTTTCTTCATCGATTTTAACCACATAATAACCTATAACAAAAACAAATACTCCCCTCAAGTTACTGGATCCACCCCTGTGCCCGTACAAAACTGGTGTGACTTCCCTTTGATCTTGATAAACAGTTAAGCTTGTGAATAAAAATGTATCTTGAGTAAATATCTAGCACAAAAACTTTCTTTTCTTTACTATCTTTATCATTAGATAATCTCGATACATATTACATGCACAAAACGTCTGCTTGTCACCGAGTTGTCACCTCAGATAGGACCCCCCCCCCCCCCCCGGAAAAGATGTAAAGTAAATCAGAGAGGTAACGTTATATAATTTTTATCTTGGCCTTTGTTAATCAATGACAATGAATTTATCAAGTCTGTTTCTTGAATTTTTATCATATGGATTGTACAACGTTTGATACGTGTGCATGTCTGTATACACTGTTTACGTTTCCTTGTCAACCGACACTAGGTCAACCGGTTACTGGATAATTCGTTCCTTAGATATTCTGGTTCATGAAATTTTTAACACTTGCAGAAAACAAAAAAACCCCAAAAAATCCATGTAAAAAAAGAGTAATGAAATGAAAATAAATATTGGTTGTTTTTCTTGATAATTGAAACATAAAACATTGCATCTAAATGAGGAAATAAGTACAGGAATAAAAAAAACCCAATTAACTTAAAGACTTAAAGATAAATTAATGAAGTACATTTATTTCTTGAAAAAAATTCAATATTAAAAATATGAACAAATAACCCATATATTATCAGTTTTCGTGATTGTAATTATTATTAAATTCCGTTGGAAATTATTTATAATTGTTCTTTATATTATTGACCAAAAAAAAAATTAAATTTATAAAAAAAAAAAGCATACATAACGTATAAAAAAATTCATACATAATTAATATGGATATAATCAATAAAGAGTATAGATAAATGCTTTTTTAATCAATAATAAAAATAATCCTAAACCAGAGAAAAAATAATTAATGGAATTAAATTGCTAATTGTAAAATTATAAAAACATTCACAACGTAAAAAAATTAATCTATATATTTGTACTCAATAATTAAAAAAAATATCTAAAGTACAAAAAATAATTTATTCATAATAAATACATAATTCCGTTCGTCGTCAGATACGTGTTAAAAGGATGTTCCATCTGTCTTAATTTCTTCTTAATACAGTAAAACTCGTTTATAACGAACACGAATATATGAAAATCTCGGGTATAACGAAAGGTATAACGAAGGTTTTTTAGTCCCCAGCACTAATTGCTCATATAATTTTAAAAGAAATGAAAGACTATAAAATAATGAATTTTTGAATAAATGAAAAAACTATAAAATTGTAATTTCCACTTCATGTTTTTCTTTGTTGTTTTGTAGAATGGAGCTAGTTGATGGCAGAAATAGATTTCCGTGTGTTCTATGTAAGAAAAGAACTAAGCCAAATGACAGGAAGAAATGTGAAAGCGTTGAAATAAGACGATTTCTGAGGAAAACGTTCATGGTGGATGCTAGACCAGTGGATGTGTTATGTAATAAATGCAGACACCAGTACTACAGAAACAAACAAGTAAAAGAAAAACCTATTAATGCAAAACTTGACACTGAACTTCCAGGAAACTCATTATGTCTAAGTCCACCATCTGTTACCCTGCCTCTTCATAGGACTGTTTCTTCCCATTCATACTGCTTCATTTGCAAGAGACCCGGGCCGAAGCTCATCGTTGTGCCGATATCAGCAAGACTCTCAGCATTCATCCACAAGGAAGTGATTATCCCATCTGGCAGCAGGTGCTGTCCCTCACATATTGCTAATGATGATTTTATCACAGGATCACTGAATAATTTAAAGACTATAGATACATCATGTTTGAACAGACGTACAATAGTAGACCTAATCACAAGGATACGGAGTTATGCAATTCAGAATTGCTCATCCAAATTCACGTTTGATCCGTCATACCTTAACAACCTGGATTACATCACTCTAACTGGAATATCCAAAGACCACTTTGCAGATCTGCATCAGGAGATAGAAACAGAAATAAAAAATACACCTAGCAGAACATCAACAATGTCTCTAGGAATATTCCTTCTCAAAATGCGATCTGGAATGTCGAACCAGTTAATGTCAACAATATTTGGTATTTCAAAGTCGTCAGTAAGAAGAGCTATTTCAACTGTCAGGACTGCACTTATGAATAAGTTTGTTCCAGAAAACGTAGGATTACACCATATATCTCGCCAAGAAGTGATAGCGAACCACACAAGACCACTGGCCCAATCTCTCTTTGGAAATATGACACAAAGTCAAGCCATCGCAGTCCTTGATGGGACTTATATATACATCCAGAAAAGCAACCATTTCCAATTCCAAAGAAGGACATACAGCATCCATAAAGGCCGCCCTTTGGTTAAGCCAATGGTTGTTGTTTCAACGGATGGATATTTCCTGACAGTAGTTGGTCCCTATCTTGCTGACAGTCGAAACAACGATGCATCCATCCTGAATCATATGTTGAAATCAAATATAGAAGACATCAAGAACTGGTTTGAAGATGACGATATATTTATCGTGGACAGGGGATTTCGGGATGCCCTTGGAGTCCTTGAGGAGTTTGGTATAAAAGCATACATGCCTCATCTTCTTGCCAAAGGGGAACGGCAAATGCCCACACCTGATGCAAATGCCAGTCGTTTGGTTACCAAGGCAAGTAGACTTCCTAATTTCAAAATACATGTACCCGGTATGTAGCAAATAAAGAAAATCCTAATTTTGTTTCTCTTTATTTGGTGTACTCAGAGTGTAAGGATGTGTTGCAATAAGGTCTTTGACTTGATACATACTAGTACTTGCATTTAAAATTGAGATTTCATATGAATTTACTTATTGTTTTGCTTTTCTCATTTTCTGATTTACAGATTCGCTGGGTTGTGGAGGCTGCCAATTCCAGGATTAAACGTTGGAAATATCTTGCACATACCCTCCCAACAAATCAGGTGCCATTCATAGGGGACTATGTGCGAATTGTATGTGCGATTTCCAATAAGTATTTACCACCCCTCTCTACAGGAAATGCAGATGACGATGAAGCTCTTGCAGCCAAGATGCAATACCTGTCAAAGCAAGTCAACAGTTTAAAGGCATTTGTGGAAGAACATGCACTTGACAAGAGGTCATCCTGCTGGGAAGTTTCATCCGATTCTTTGAATTTCCCCAAGCTAGACGAAGAAGAAATTAGAAATTTAACTTGTGGAGTATACCAAGTAAGGCTTTGTCCAAGTTATATTCAAGAATACATGGAAGGAGAGTCTGACATCTTGGTCCATAAAGAACACCCCGGCTTAATTAGAGTTAAGTTGCAGAGTAGGCATATTTCATCAAAGAAGTATATGCTCTGGATCCAATACACAGAATCAGCTGTCACTGCCTGGTATTGTAAATGCCGTGCGGGTGCACGTGTGGTAGGTGTCTGCTCGCACATTGCATCTGTTGTGTGGTACTTGGGATTTGCAAAGCACAATGATGTCGATGTTTCAGCTACAGGTATTCAGAACTGGGGTGAATATGTCAAAGACGCTGCAATTATTGATGTCTCTGACACTGATGACAGTGACATTGAAGAATGACAGCTACAAGTACATGTAGGACTATCACATAAAGTGGATACTATGTATAACTTAACTATCTTTCATTTAATTTATACTTGTATATTTTCAATAATAGAAAATATTATGTAATATCATAGAACATTGAATGTATTTAAATCATCTAGAAATATTGTATTTAAATCATCTTTAAATATTCCTATAATTCCAGTACGTATAGATATACATGTACATGTATGCATATTTGAAGTAAAAGTTTAAATGCAACTGTAAATTCTTCAACGAATTATTTTGTTTAAGTTAAATGTATGTATCATAAATTGTAAAAAATAATTTCTGAAATCCCGCTATGGTTGATATGTCAAAGAAAGGCAAACCCGAAAATGAATATGAACATGTATTATTACAAAAAATGTTTAATGTTTGTTTATAATTTGGTTATTAGATTATTGTTATAACTTGTACTAAATGCATTCTTGGTAAATCATATTTTATAGTTTTATAAATGTATGTAAGTAACAATTCACCACTGTATCCGGAAATCACCATATATTTACTTTTAAAAGATGATAAGTGAATAAATATTACCTTTGGTGGGATTTACATTTTTACTGCTTCCATGTACATGCGGTATTTTAAATGAGAATAAATTTTAATTTGCATGCAATATACACTATTTTACTGATCTTAAGATTTATTTAACTATAGTTACATTTATATTTACCAAGTTGGAGTAACGGAAAAGTTATATGCATCCATACTTCTTAATTGAGTGAACACACCTTTTATCATTTAATCATATTATCTTTGAAATGTTTTTACCCGCTGATCAGACCTATGTAAAAAATTAACTAAATAATTATTACAGTATTACTTTTATTTCTTTATGCTATTATGTAATTTTGTCTCAGTCCATAAAAAAAAATTAGTGTATGACCTTAGGGTCTTCACATACATTTCACCTTCTTATACATAACAGTTTCTTATGACGTTATAGTAAACACGTCAACGCCATAACGTCATACTAAACAAACAGAAACAATACAAAGTTTGAACGACTGTAAAAGGAAAACTAGAAAAGATATTGGGAAAAAATTAAGTGTTTTCTAAACTATAAATCTTAAAGTATTATTTGAGAGACTTTCACCTATTTTGGTGACAGGGCCGATTTTGGCACTTCGTGGCTTTAGTTCTTTTTACTGATTATTTATTTTTGACCGGGATGTTTGATGACCAAAGTATAGTTTTTACCATCCTATTAATGTATTACATAAAAACTATATTATATTGAATAACTTTTTCACAGATTTATATCATCTTACATGTTCTCAGTAAGATCCGTGGGGTGTTTTTTTTTTTCTTGAGTTTTATATACAATGCTACATGTATGAGTTGTTAAATGTTTCAATTTTTTATGAGAACTGTATTTTGTTCTGATTTCTGCTCAACGAAACAATTCATCCAGGCATATACTATCAACACCATACTATTTAAACAGATGTTTCAATGGAATTTTTCTTTACGGGAAATATAACTTTTGATATTGTATGGTTGACAGTAAGTTACTGTCATGTTTCATGGATATGTTTGCAAAACAGAAAACTTAAATAGACTTTTTGACCTATTATTTGAAATGTTTGAATGTTTAACATTTCTTTACTACCTGACATTTTTTATCATTATTGTTTCTTTATTCAAGTGTATCCTTTATCATTGAAATTGCACGAATCAATTTTTGTAATGCGCAATATGGTTTAAAAAAAAAAAAATAAAAAAAATAAAATAAAAACACGAATAAACTCTTTATATTGTTTTGCTTTTTCCTTGATCCTTGCACTACTTCCTTATTTCACTTACTTCACTTTATTTCATCCTTATTTCACTTCCGTAACAATTTGAAGTACATTATTACAATATAGACGAGACATTTGACCGCTTGTACATGTAACAAATATGTTGATTCCAGTTTTTGAAATCTCTACAATTATCTTTACATTCAATTTTTTCCTTTCATTTCTTATCATGCGTATGTATATTGACATTGTTTGACGCTGTTTCATTGGTCAGCAGTTAGCTTCTACCTGTCGAAGTGTAATTCTAAAACATATAAAACTTTTGACGTCAGACCGATTTTGACAATTATAAACATTATGTTTTGCAGAATGTCCACCTGGTTATACCGGTGATAATTGCTCTGAAGTTTGCCCATCATCACACTATGGTCTTGGATGTGCTCACACCTGCAACTGTTCTGAATGTCATCATATCAATGGCTGCATTTCAACACCCAATATACATATTGGTACACGTTTATAAACATTAAAATTTAAAAAATATCCAAAATAAATATCTATCGGAAATATGAATTATTTTTCATTGCATGTCTTTAAGAAATATTCAGCAATTTAAAAAGTTCACTGGGATATGAAGTTGGTTGGTCACGTGATCAAATCCTGTGAAGCCCAAAGGGCTTCTCACTAGATTTGATCACGTACCAACCAACTTCATATCCCAGTTAACATTTCTGTTTATTACTTATTTTGACGTTTGATAAAGACAAATCGTTCAGAACTGTTAAAATAACTGAGATTTTTTGTTTACAATAATCCATGCAACAAGCTATAAGTGCGTGCTCAGGTCATTGCGACGTAATGAAAAAGTTTCGCTATTTTATAGGTTCATATAAGAAAACATATTTGCAAATGTAAATATTGTTCTATAGTTCATGCACAATAACGTTAAAGTTTATAATGTACTGTTTAATAAATGTTATGAAAGGTCTTCTCATTTTCATGAAGGATAAATTGTTATAACGAACAAAACATTTTAAAAAAAAATAACAATAGAAAACCAGACAAAAAAATGACACGTTTTTCTTTTTTCATTATTAGTGTATTTTGCAGGCTGTTCACCTGGTTATACTGGTGATAATTGCTCTGAAGTTTGCCCATCACCATACTATGGTCTTGGATGTGCTCACACCTGCAACTGTTCGGAATGTCATCATATCAATGGCTGTATCTCTACTGCAGAAGAACAAAATGGTACACGTTTATATAGATAAATATTAACATTTGTCGCTATCCAATATTTTTTAAGGAACAATATTTCCATTTTGTTAATATAGTTGAAATTAATACTTCCTGTATTTTTATTTCAACAATTTAACAATAAAGGACACTGCAGGCAGCCAAAATCATGAAATACCATACATAATTCTATATATGTTTTTACAATAAATAATTATACAGGACATAGACCCGTCAACATTCTTTGCAACAGGCATAAATACAAACGACATGTATTATCTGGCCAAATAACTGTTTCTACAATTTCAACTTCATAAACACATAGCTTCAATAGGTAGACAGGAAGGTAACAGATGTTGTTTCTTTTTTTAAATTTCAAATGATATTTTTGGTCACAGATCATCAAACCTTGACCAAATTCTAACTTTTAACATTATATTATACAAGCTTCATATTTGCAAACGTAAATATTGCTCTATATTCCATGCACATAAACGTTAAAGTTTATTATGTACTGTTTAATAAATGTTTTGAAAGGTCTTCTAATTTTCATAAAGCATATAATTATTGGTATAAAGAACGAAACATGTAAACAAATAATAACAATAGGAATGTAGACCAAAAAATGACATGTTTTTCTTCTTTCAATATTAGTGTATTTTGCAGACTGTCCACCTGGTTACACTGGGTATAATTGCTCTGACGTTTGCCCATCACCATACTATGGTCTTGGATGTGTTCACACCTGCAACTGTTCGGAATGTCATCATATCAATGGCTGCATTTCAACTACAAATGCACAAGATGGTACACTTTTTACATTCATTTAATTACGAATAGTTTGATTTTGAATCATGTCAGTCGTTTTTTACACGTTTTGGGCATCAATTGTCACCATTGTTGATATAAGTACCTTTCCTATGGTAATCATATTACTTTTTTTAAATAGTGTGTAACACTCTTTATCGGAAATTTAATACCATTTTTTTTTAATATTTCTCATTTAAATTATTTACACATTTATGAAAAACAATTTTTCTAGCATTTAATTGTGCCTGTTCGAAAACATTGGTTGATACATGTACCTGCACCCAAACAGTTTTGCCTAGTTTAATCATTACCGTTGCCTCAATTAAAGCGATGTTTAAAGTATGGGATTTCTAAAATGCATACTGTCAATATGATATGAAAGTTGTTATTGCCATATAATTATATATATTTCCTAGCGTGTCCACCTGGTTTTACTGGCGAGAAATGCTTTGACATCTGTCCAGCACCATATTATGGGTTAAGATGTGCTAAAACATGTAATTGTTTGCAATGTCACCATATCAATGGATGCATTTCAAGTATCGTCATAGCAGGTAATTGATCTAGACATGTACAGCGATCAAAATGTTTGATTATTCATAAGTTTTTGGTCTCAGATTCAATGATTTTTATTAAATTGCTACATAAGTGAATAAAAAAATCAAAATGTCTTTTCTTTCTAGGGTAAATCGCGTAATCAATGTTCATTGTAAACAAGATGTTTGTATTTTGATAATTGTATAAAAACCATTGCCGCAATCAAAATAAACTAGTTATTTAGTAAAGAATCAGTGGTTGTAAAAAAAATAACAAATGTAATAATAACGTAAAAGAAATGATTAACCGGTAAAAATGATAAAAAGGCCCATGTGGGTTGACATTTGTCAAAACGGCGTTTTCGTCGGAGCTCACAGATGGACACGAGTAAAAGAGTATTTCCACACTTTTATGAAAAAAATGACAAAGAAACACACGTCCCTAATGTTTGCAGAAAGTATAAGAAACTGTTTTACATGTACAAGGTAAGATTGTCTAACTACCTCTGCTTATACTGCAGACCATTATGGACACTTGATGGAATACAATTTGATGTAAGAATTACAATACATACGTTAATAATACATATATTTATTTTGATTTTTTTTGTTTAGTTTTCTATCAAATACAACTCTCCAAAATTTAATGAACATTTACATTTGTTTAAATAAGTTGCATTTGACGATAATTTTTATGCTGCCTATGACATTGGGGAGAGGTTCTTGAAGAGTTCTTTCCTAAACTTTGAAAATACAGTTATTGGTGTATAGGTTTCATTTTCTCCCCAAGACGTTGTTTCAGCTGCAGTAAACTATGACTACCAGCAAGTGACTATGAAAGACTGTGCTCGTATGCTTACTTTTAGTACGTTGTTGGAGTGCTATTGTAAATGTTTATTCGCAGCGATTTTATTTCGTGATTGAATTTCGATAAATTGGTTTGCTTCGACTAACGTTCACAACCAAGCAGACCCCTGTTGTTATAACAGCTATTGACAAAGAATTTTTCCCGGCGAGAACAATTTGCGAGGACAAAGTTCTCCCTAACTTCGGGAACATTTCTTGAACGCGAGCAAAAGTTGGTTTACAGTATGTTCTGTGTTTGATTCTGTGAACAAATACGCACATCTAGAATCAATGTTTAGCTAGAAAGTGGTCAGATCTATTATGTGTGGAAAATTAGTTTTAATCGTTCTGTTGAATATGTGTCATTTTTCAAAGTAACCAATGTCTAATATTTTAAAACTCCTTTCCTCTCTTGTTAATATTTTGAAAAAAAAAGATAAAATCGAAACGTTTAATGTAAAAAAAAAAAAAAAAAAAAAAAAAGAAGAAAAAAAATGTGTTTTAATTAAAATCCCTTAACTGTTTTGTTTACTCCTGACAGCCAAAAAATTTAGGTTTGTATTAACATAATTTCAGAGTCATAAATGAAAAACTATACAGCTTGGTCTAAACTTGAAGATATCTGTGTGGGGAAGATGACTTCCTGCTTCTGCAAGACAACATACTGTGTATTATCCTTACCGCTGAGATTGCTGAGGTTTACATCTACCCTACTGATAATTATAGCATGAACTTAGCTTAGTCGACAAGCGATACAAAAATAACAAAACACTGAACTGTGATCGACTTTTACTTAGTTGAATATGCTGTATTTTTTAAAATGAAACGTCACACCTTCTGTTACGGCCACCTTTAATTAGCGGCCACTTGCAATTAACAGCCAGTTTGAATCCCGAACGTTTAGTTTTCCATTATATTTTAACTCATTTAAGCTGACACCTGACGCGGCAAGCGGCAAGTATTTTATGTCCCGTGGTTTGAACATGCCTGTTTGCAACTGCTATTGTGTCTGTTTTGTGACAAGACTTCTGACACGTGACCCCGTGTCGAAAGAGGCCAAACTTATATAGCTAATAATGATTAATGGCAAATAATTGAGTGTGTAATTTGAATACCTTGTGATTTAATGAGATAATTGATTATAAGACCTGTTTTGTGTTGTTTATATATCTACATGCATTTGTATACTTTATTTCAATGTTATTAAATGGCAAGACTTAACATGTACAGTGTTATATTTGCCGATAAAATGCACTATTTTCAAGATAATTTCTTTGAGAGAATTAAAGGGGTGCTTATTATTCATCCCAATGGAATTGCACACTTTTTAAGAGGAAACAACATTGGCTATCGTAAATCAGGCCATAGCTTCTGTACGGAAACGCTACTTCTGTTTGTTTACCGCATTAATCATTTGAACATTATTGTTTAGGCGTAGTTTGCAGAAAATATTTCGTGATTTACCACTTGATAGATAAATTGATTTAAAATGGCCGTTTAAAATTAATATAAAATGCTTATTAAACAATCCGAGCACTGGATTCAGCGAGTCCGAGTACGCCGCCATACGTATACTATTAATAAATCTGTGCAGAGGAGCCAAACTGTTTTTTTCTTCACTAATTTGAAACTTATAATAAGAGGCCATTTAAATTAAGCGACAACTTTGTCATTGTCCCACATGTGTCTTCTTAAAGCAGGTGCGACAGTATTTGCAACAGATATTGCTGTTTTTTCTGTTGCTAATGGTTTGATTATGATCTGTTTTTAGCTCACCTGAGCCAAAGGCTCAAGTGAGCTTTTCTGATCACAATTTGTCCGTTGTCTGTTGTCGTTGTCGTTGTCGGCGTCGGCGTTGTAAACTTTTCACATTTTCATCTTCTTCTCAAGAACCACTGGGCAGATTTCAACCAAATTTGGCACAAAGCACCACTAGGTAAAGGGGATTCAAGCTTGTTCAAATGAAGGGCCACGCCCTCTTTAAAGGGGAGATAATTGAGAATTATTGAAAATTTGTTGGTATTTTTCAAAAATCTTCTTCTCAAAACCTATTCGGCCTGAAAAGCTCAAACTTGTGTGGAGGCATCCTCAGGTAGTGTAGATTCAAGTTTGTTCAAATCATGGTCCCCAGGGGTAGGGAGGGGCCACAATGGGGGGATCAAGTTTGACATAGAAATATATAGACAAAATCCTTAAAAATCTTCTTCTAAAAAATTATCAGGCCAGAAAAGCTCAAATTAAAATGGGAGCCTCCTCAGATAGTGTAGATTCAAGTTTGTTCAAATCATGGTCCCCGGGGGTAGGGTGGGGCCACAATGGGGGGATCAAGTTTTACATAAGAATATATAGAGAAAATCTTTAAAAATCTTCTTCTAAAAAATTATTAGGTCAGAGAAGCTCAAATCAAAGTGGAAGCTTCCTCAGGTAGTGTAGATTCAAGTTTGTTCAAATCATGGTCTCCTGGGCTAGGGTGGGGCGACAATTAGGGGATCAAGTTTTACATAGAAATATATAGACAAAATCTTTAAAAATCTTCTTCTAAAAAACTATCAGGCCAGAACAGCTCAAATTAAAATGGAAGCATTCTCAGGTAGTGTAGATTCAAGTTTATTCAAATTATGGTCCCCAGGGGTAGGGTGGGGCCACAAGAGGGGGGTCATGTTTTACATAGGAATATACAGAATTTTTTTTTAAAATCTTCTTCTCAAAAACTATAAGGTCAGAAAAGCTTAAATTTGAGTGGAAGCATCCTCAGATAGTGTTGATTCAAGTTTGTTCAAATCATGGTCTCCTGGGCTAGGGTGGGGCCACAATTAGGGGATCAAGTTTTACATAGAAATATATAGACAAAATCTTTAAAAATCTTCTTCTAAAAAACTATCAGGCCAGAAAAGCTCAAATTAAAATGGAAGCATCCTCAGGTAGTGTAGATTCAAGTTTGTTCAAATTATGGTCCCCGGGGGTAGGGTGGGCCGCAAGAGGGGGGTCATGTTTTACATAGGAATATATCGAAATTTTTTTTTAAATCTTCTTCTAAAAAACTATAAGGTCAGAAAAGCTTAAATTTGAGTAGAAGCATCCTCAGATAGTGTAGATTCAAGTTTGTTCAAATCATGGTCCCCAGGGGTAGGGTGGGGCCACAATTAGGGGATAAATTTTTATACAGGAATATAAAGAGAAAATCTTTAAAAAAAATTCTTTTCAAAACTTTATGGCCAAGAAACCTCAAATTGTTACCATACTCAGATAATGTAGATTCAAGTTTGTTCAAATCATGGTCCCTGGGGGGTAGGGCGGGGCCACAATGGGGAATACATTTTTATATATAGCGAAAATCTTTAAAAATCTTCTTCTCAAAACTATAAGGCAAGGAAAGCCCAAATTTAAGTGGAAGCATCCCAAGATCGTAAAGATTCAAGTTTGTTTAAATGATAGTCATGGGGTATGGTGAGGCCACAATGGGGGATGAATTTTTACATAGGAATATATAGAGAAAATCTTTGATATCTTCTTTTTAAAGACTTTTTGGCCAGACAAGCCTAAACTTGTGTAGAGGCATCCTCGGATAGTGTAAATTCAAGTTTGCAAAATCACAGTCCCTAGTGATAGGGCTGGGCCGTGATGGCGGTTTGAATTTTTACATAGGAATATATAGAGAAAAATCTTTAAAAATATTCTGGGAAAGTTTTCGGTCCAAAACTCAGTACTTAGTGTGAAAGCACAGGTTATGCAGATTTAAGTTTGATGAAACCATGATTCCCTAAAGAAAAGGGGGGCCACGAAATGGAGGGGGGGGGGGTAAATTGGAATAGAGAAAAATCTTCTTACAGGTACAACAACAAAAGGGGCTTGGTATTTACCCACAAAAAGAGGTGGATAAAAATTGGCAGATTTTTCTATTTTTTTTAGCAAGATCTACTGTACTTAGTTGTCAAGATATTTTGATACTGTAATGCTAATTTGATCAGAATTAAGGCAATTGTTGCTCAGGTGAGCAATGTGGCCCCTGGGCCTCTTGTTAAAATAATAGGATAAGATATAATCACAGGTGCGTGTATTGTTGAAAACTAACATTTTTCAAAATGCCTAAGAAGAGGTTGTTTTTATGACAAACATTAAAGGCAGTGAAAATGGACTATAACCAATGACTAAAATATGACACGTTAATGAACATTATATTTACATTCAGTGTGTATTCCCCATAACGATATCATTGGCAACCTGCAACGTTCATTTTCCTGTGGATACATTTAGCCCATCCACGAGTACAAATACAAATGCCATCACGTGTTCTTAGTATAATTTTCATTGTAACATTAAATGAAATATTCAAAGTAACACAACCAATTTGATATGTTCTAATAGTAAACAATCGCTACTAAAACCTTTTCATCAATAAAAAAGGGTGTTTTTTTTCCAGAACACTATATATTTAGTCGCGGTAGCGAACCAAATAACATGTTAATATGGGTGGTCCATCTTAAATTCCTGTTTAAAATCGTATGTTATGTCTTTAAAGCGAGAATATACAAATATATCATACAAATAGGCATTCGATTTAATATAAATATATGACGCGCGGTATTGCTGTGTTAGATGGTGGCATATTTCTGCCATCCACATAATTTTAGTCAACATAACATATCACGTCAACTTGAGATAACTATCTCGTCAAGTCAAGATAACTTTCTTTTTTCTCGACAAATTTCGACGTCTATTTTGTCTAGTCAACATAAGCTTTTACATTTGTTACGATAACTATCTCGACCAGATGAGATAATTTATGTTGTAATTTGGCTAAAATTTGTTGCATTTGCAAATGCTGAGATCCACAAAACGAGACACAATTGTATACAATGTAATCGTATTTCGGAAATCATTACTCAATTACCTTATATTTATAGGAAAGCAATTGTACCTAATAACATGAAATAACTTATACAGAATGGCCCGTCAATTATTGTCTTATTAATTATCTTTTAATATTTGATCTTCAGTTGCAAATTAATATCTGAATTTGTAATTAACATGAATATTAAAATATGCTGACTTATAGAGTATTTGACACCTAGAATAAAAGAACGGATGAAGCAAGGTTGACATTGATCTACATGCCAATTAAATTAAATTAAATCATACGATTAAAGATTAAAATAATACTTACAAAAACAATATCCAGAAAAGTATTCATTATGCTTTAATTTAAATACAATATGTTTTAAAAGAGAAAAAAAAATCCATCATAGCTAAAGTGTAGTGCCATAAGTGTTTCACGCTTGCACGACGTCATGTGTATTCAGTATGAGAATTCAATGTAACAAAACACCTACTTACCTTAATACAGTTGATTACAAACTTCTGACTTTTCAGTATTTGGTGGTACATTGGCGGATCCAGAGGGGGAGGGGGGGGGGTTCCGGGGGTCGGAACCCCCCCCCCCTTTCTCTGGGACATATGATTTCTTTTAAAACTTGTAATATCTATTTAAAGGCAATTTTCCCCATTTATAATATAATTACTGTAATTATCTCAAAGAAATGCTTTTAAAATTGCTTATTTAAAGAATTTCTTATACAACATATTTCTTTGTTATATGTAAAACCCCTAATGATTTTTTTATCTGAAAAAAGTACTCCCCTTCAGCATCCGGTGTTCACTTCCATGAAAAGTATCGCTAAAAACACAGATTTATAATAACATCTACAATGTATTTTCTGCTCTATTTCTTTTTTAAAAATCGATCATACGTAGTTCATACAGTTTTGAACTGACAAGCCATCGAGTAAAACGACGTTCAAGTACGAGTGACCGCATTCGTTTTACTTTTAAAAGCTGCTTTCAAATGAATTGTTTAGTTAATTAACTTAAGTAATTACAATAGAAATTACAATAGAAAAGTTTTACATCGTTTCATACGAAAAATACAAAGAAAATTACATGACCCGCTTATGCGGGTTATGCTTTTTTTCTGGAATGCTAGCTACCTTCATACCCACATGAAACACAAAAGAAAGCCTTTTTTTTGTTTTTCTTTCAAGAGTCTGAAATTATGTTACAAAAATACCGTGTAAGGGGTTAATATGTAAACCATTATGAAAATGCACAACTTTTCAAAACTTTCCTGAATATGATCGTATCTGTCTTTACTATTGCCGGGTGATGTGGCGCGCCCTTTATGGGGACAGAGGTCACATCAACTTCCCCGGGACTACTATATTGCTTGTACATTTGCTTTACACATGTTTCATCTATATAAACTATCCCCAGTTTTTGTCATATCCTATCATTTAGACCTTTATTTAAGAAAGCAATCGATGGAAATCAAAATGGATAGATGGTTCAGAATTTAAACATCAAAGACATAAAAAAGATTACCAAAAAAATCATAATAGCTTGACGTAATCAGGCTGAATTATTTTTTGTTTCTTAGTGGTTCTTTCTGTTAAGCATAGACGCACGTTCTCATTGCTGGAGACTTGGTTTTCTTAAGGCCAGAAATTATGCAAATCTTCCTTACCTAAACCAAAACGCTCAATAATGCAGTGCACTCTGATATTAAAAATAGATATGAAATAGACATTGACGAGATAAATGTTTAGCAAATATAGTTTATTAAATATAGTTGTATACGCACGGAAAACGTCCAAAAGGCCTTGTTTATTGACAAATAATGAATTTTGCACCTATTCATTTTCATCAATTGGAACCCCCCCCCCCCCTTTTTCCAAATTGCTGGATCCGCCTCTGTGGTATGGCATTTAGCTTTAAGAACAGCATTTAATCTGTTTGGTAAGGATTCAAATAAACCCTGTATATATGCTGGGGTAAGGGAGGTCCAGATATGCAGGACAGCATCAACAAGTTCCTGTTTTGTTTTTATACATGTAGCGTGTTGCTCCTTTGAAAGATTAATTTTTATGAATCTCCATACAATTTCTATGAGGTTTAGGTCTGGGGATTGGGATGGCCAGTCTAAGCAAGGGATATTATTTTCTTCTTTCCAGGCTTTAGACCTAGCTGACATGTGGGCGGGACAATTGTCGTCCTGAAACACCCAGGGGTTGTCACAAAAGTGTTTGGCAACAACTTGCCACCGATTATTGTCTAACAGCGTAATGTACTTATCTGTGTTTAAATTTACATCTATTGGTGTTATTAAGCCCACTCCTGAGTAACAGATACAGCCACAAAACAGAGAGACGAACTCCGCCATTTCGGACCGAATGTAATCTAAGGCATTCCGGTCTCCATTTTTCATCGGCCTTTCTCCAGACATAAACTTTATGATCAGTTCCTAAAACAACCTGAGTTTCGTCGGAAAATATAACTGTTATCCAATTTTGATCCACTGACCAGTTTTTGTGATCACGACACCATTTAACACGCTTTACTCTGTTTACTTTTGATATTGTTAGAGTCTTCGCAACTTTTCGGCGATGATATTTCTAAAAATGTAATCTTCAAAAAATTAGAAACTGTAGAACGATCAAATCCGGTAATTTCTCCAATCTCAGAGTTATTTTTTACCTTCTTTATGAAGAAGCACGATCTGTTCCTTTAGGACTGGTGACATTTCACGGTGATTTGAAGCCATGTTTGTTCTGCATCTGTATTTAAAAAATAGCCCCACGCACCATCGGGAAATTCAAAATGGCGTATATCTACTCTATTTTCTAACCTCCAATATAACCGGGGAACAATGTATAATAAGAGAGATATGAGGAATTTAGTTCAAAAGATAATTTTATTATTTTGTCAGCATTACGTTATTGAAACGGAAATTGGGTAGTGACAAGCAGAGAAACACACCAATGAAGTTTAAGTAATAAAGCACACCCGTACACGTAATAGAGTACACCCATTGAAATGGAATGACCTGGTGCCCTCTTGGGAGTAAACTCTTCCAAGGGTATATAAGCAGACACATCTAGCAGATTAGGCAGAGTAGGTCTGAAACGCACAGCTCTCAGAAGAACCCGCAAGACCTGGAAGGTAATGGAAACCTGATAGAAGTAATTTGTGAGGCTGTAAGTAGGCAGACTAGGGAAAGGAATACTCCTCAGCGGTAATTGGAATTGGAATCTTAATTGGTTGTCGGGAGGTAGTAAGTCTATATGACTGAGGCGCCTGACTTCCTGTAATATTAAGAACCCTTTACCAAGGCACGCGGGGATAAGTATCCGAGTTAAACAATACTAAGTGATTTAAATACGCCTCCAATCAATTGTAAATCAAGTTTAATCATTGCACTCAGGAAGAGTAGAAGTAAAATTAATATATTTATATCCCTTAAAAAAGAACCCGATATTTTGTTTAGATAAAACACGTTACATTTTGGTGGCAGCTGGTTAAGGGATAGGAACTGATTAACTTTTTGATTTATTTTGGTTTTGTTGTTTTTTGTAGATTTGTTTTACCAGGTTAATATTTTACCAAGTGCAAAGTTTACCGAGTGCAAAGTTAACCAAGTACAAATTTTACCGAGTGCAAAGTTAACCAAGTGCATTTAAAGGAAATTGTAACCCAGTTAGAATATAATACCAGAATGAGTGAAGACGATTTGTTAGCCGACCCCAGTGCCATATAAGCCAGAAGGGAAAAGCTCCGAGCAGAAATTGAAAGATTACGATCAACTCCACAGTTTGCCAAACATTCGCCAATACTGGACTCCGGAGTAGACATGGGCTACAAAAGAAATCGCACCCCTGACGACAGTTTTGAAATAAATTTCAAAACACCGAAGAACACGGGGTATGCACCTGGTCACTTTGAATACCCAACGCCTGGGTACACATTGTACGAAGATGAGAAGGATCGTACACTGCCAAAGGTTACAAGGTTACAGATACTGAAAACAGGCTGCCGCGCTTAGGAACCATAAGCCAACCAGTGTTCACCGAGACATATTTGACACCAAACCCTTACCTAAGTACTCGGTGTGCGGTGTCATCATCAGATTCGTCTAAGGTTACGTGGTCAAATAATTGGAATCCAGTGAAGGAATCCGTTTACCGATCGTTTCCTACTATTACTACAACTTAAAATATTTCGAATGAACGGTCTCAGGACTATGGTAAAACAGTGATGAAACCGGCAACATATGACGACACTGCATCATGGATTGATTACAAAGCGCATTTTGAGGCCTGTAGCGATATCAATTCATGGAACTCTCAGCAGAAAAGCTTGTACCTGGCAGCTTCTTTAAGAGGACAGGCCCAGACCGTCCTCGGTAACATGAGACCAGGAGTGAATAGGACCTACGCAGAGTTATGCGAAGCTTTGGAATCGAGATTTGCACCCGCGAATCAAACTAAACTCTACCGGGCAATGCTCAGAGAGAAGCGCCAAAGACCAAATTAATCTTTACCAGAACTTGGTGAAAGTATTAGACGTCTAGCGCATCTGGCATATCCGACTGCTCCCAGAGAAGTTACAGAGATGATCGCCAAAGATCAGTTCATAAATGCTTTGACAGAGTTTGATATGCGTCTACGCATTCAGCAATCTCGACCAAAGTCACTCAATGATGCAATATGTTGTGCAGTGGAGATTGAGGCATTCTGTAGAGCAGAACGTCAAAGAAGAGAAAATGGTGGATATGTCAGGACCACGAGCAATAACCAAGTTACACCTGATACACAATATCCTACTGTTAGGGAGGAACTCAGGCAATTAAGAGATGAGATACAGGCGTCTCTTAAAGATTTAAAAAAGAAAATTGCTAATGTCTCGGTAAAACAATCATCTGCTGCTGCAGATACGGGTAATATAGCCAAGGAAGAACGATTTCCTTTTAAATGCCACCATTGTGAAAAGAAAGGCCACATGATCAAAGATTGTTTTCTGAGAAACAATAAAGGTGGCACTAGAATGCAAAAACCAGAGGTAAATACAGATTCCAATAAGAGGAATGATTCGAGAGTTTCCAGTACAACGGCCATGAAAGTTGACCAAGACAGCCATGAATCTGGGTTGTTTGTCAAGGCAAAGGTAAATGGCACTCAGTGTAATTTATAGTTAGACACGGGAGCCACTCTGGCTATTTTGTCAGATCAACTGTATGCAGAAATAGGCAAGATTAGCAGAACTTTCCTTTTACCGTTATCACAGAGAATTGTAGGAGCTGATGGTGCGCCTCTTACGGTACAAGGACAAGGAGTTTTTGGCATTAAACTTGGTTCTCAAGAATTTGAGACTCAGGCAGTGATAGCAAACATAAAGGCAGATGGCATTATTGGATTAGATTTCTTACAAACGAATAAATGCCTCGTTGACGTATGCAAGACCAAGATGTATGTACATGGGATAGAACATGAATTAGAAATGCAAGGAAATATTGGCTGCTTTCGGGTGAGCCTATGTGAAACCATATCCATTCCTCCTAAAAGCGAAATGGTATGCCCGGGTCAAGTGTTAGACCTACCGAAATTCCCACAGATACCGTTGTTAATTGAACCTTGTGCCAAGTTTCAGGACAGCGGAAGAGCATTGGTAGCTCGATCTGTAGTCAATTCATCTGATAAAATACCAGTTAGACTGATGAACGTGTCCGGTCAGTCCCAGACAATTTTTAAGAACACAGTCGTAGGAATGACATTCCCGGTAAAAGAAATCATTATGCCAGAAACAGAAGGCAGTGTTAATCACGTCATGCCTGGGGAACGAGAAGAGGTCCTTCCGGAGCATTTGCAAGAATTATTCGATAGGACAAGACCTGAGCTATCAGCGGAGCAGACGGCACAGGTGAAAAACATCCTTATTAAGTTTAGCAGCATTTTCTCAAGGAATAAAGATGACTTTGGTAGAACCTCGTTGATAAAGCACCATATCAGTACAGAAGGAGAAAAGCCAACCAAGCAACCTCCAAGAAGGTTACCACATCATGCCGCGGAGTTTGTTGACATGGAAGGCAGAATATGGTTGATAAAGGCATTGTAGAACCACCATCTAGTCCGTGGGCTGCTGGAGTAGTTCTTGTAGAGAAAAAGGACGGTACAAATAGGTTCTGTGTTGACTATCGGTCCTTAAACAACAAAACGGTGAAGGACGCCTACCCTTTACCGCGTATTGATGACTCCCTAGATCGACTGGAAGGAGCGTCTTGGTTTTGCACTCTAGATCTTCACTCGTGCTACTGGCAGGTAGAAATGAACGAGGCCGATAAACCAAAGACTGCATTTGTGACCAGAAGTGGGCTTTTTCAATTTACCGTGATGCCATTTGGACTCTGTAACAGTCCGGCTACGTTTGAAAGGCTAATGGAAGTAGTGTTGGCTGGACTTAATTTCAATGTATGTTTGGTATATATTTATGATATCATTATCTTTGGTAAAACGTTTGATGAAACGCTTCAAAACTCAGTACAAGTATTGACCAAGTTACAATTGGCAGGTCTAAAGCTCAAAACTCAATGCTGCAAAATGCACTTTGTTCAAAAAGGAATTTCTGTTTCTGGGGTATAGGTATCTGGCGTCGGAGTACAAACAGATCCGGCCAAAGTAGCTGTTGTGGAACAATGGCCAATACCGATTGAGGTCAGTGAGGTGCGATCCTTCGTGGGTTTATGCAGCTATTACCGGAGATTTATAGCTGGATTCTCTAGCCTGGCAAAACCTTTGTTTCGGTTAACGGAAAAAGGAAGAGAATTTAAATGGACGTCTGATTGTCAGGGTGCCTTTGATAATCTTAAAAAGTGTTTGACAACTGCCCAAGTTTTGGCACACCCAAACTTTTCAGTTCCCTTTATACTTGACACAGACGCAAGTTTAGTGGGACTTGGTGCAGTGTTGTCCCAAGATATAGATGGTACGACCAAGGTGATATCATACGCAAGTAGAACACTGTCTAAGAGTGAAAGAAAATACTGCGTCACCAGAAAGGAATTGCTGGCTCTGGTCTTTACATGCAAACATTTTCGTCACTACCTGTATGGTCACAAAGTCATTGTGCGCACTGATCATGGTGCCTTAAAGTGGTTAATGAGTTTCAAAGATCCTCAGGGACAAGTAGCCAGGTGGATCGAATTACTCAGTACCTATGACTTGGAAATCACTCATAGACCTGGTGCGAAACATGGTAATGCGGACAGTTTGAGTAGATATCCGTGTCGCCAGTGTGGATATGGAGAGAAGGTTGTACAAAGTGTAACACCTGACACTGCTCCAGATAGTAGTTCTACAGTGCAATGTCTGCAAGAGGGTGATTCTGATTTGCAGAAAGTCAGAGAATGGTTAGAGTTAAATGATCGCCCAGAATACATCCAAATTAAACATGAAAGTAACGTAATCAAATCTCTTTGGTCGCAGTAAAAATTCCTGGAAGTAAGAGACAATCTACTCTGTAGAAGATGGGAAGGTGATCGAAAAACCATTTACCAGGTGTTGATGCCACTGTCGGAGAGGAAAGAAATACTCAGAGAGTGTCATGATGCAAAAACATCGGGACATCTAGGTGTTAGAAAGACTCTTGCTAGAGTACGAGAAAGGTTTTATTTGCCAAGTTTACAGGCAGATGTCCGAATTTATGTAACCGGATGTCCACAATGCCGGAAAAGAAAAGTTCGTTCTTCTGGAAAGTCACACATGCAAATTGACCAAACAGGCTATCCTTTAGAACGTGTGGACAGTGACATAATGGGACCTTTACCAGAGACTGAATCTGGCAACAAATATATAATCGTGGTATCTGACTTTTTTTCCAAATGGACAGAGGCGTATCCTTTGAAAAATATTGAGTCCCAAACCGTGGCGGAAATTCTGGTGGAACAGTTTTTTCTGTAAATATGGTGTACCTGAAATCGTACACAGTGACCAAGGCAGGCAGTACGAGAGTCGGTTGTTCAAAGACATCTGTGAACTACTCGGTATCAAAAAGACCCGCACGACGGCGTTTCACCCGAAATCGGACGGCATGGTTGAGAGATTTAACAAAACCTTAGCTACCATGTTAATAGCTTATGTATCTGACTACCAGCAAGACTGGGATAAGAAATTACCATATGTTCTAATGGCTTACCGATCCTCTCAGCATGAAAGCACGGGTTACACTCCGAATATGTTGATGATGGGAAGAGAGACTGCTACCCCAATTGATATCATGTATGAGCTTCCAAACAGACTAAAACCCACTAATGTACATGACTGGGTATGGGAACTTAGGAAAACTTTTGAAGAGGCGCATGCAAACACGCGCAAAATAACAGAACAATCTATGTTACGCCAAAAGAGATACCATGATCAAAATGTGGTGAAAAAGAAGTTTGAAGAGGGTGACAAGGTGTTAGTATACTTTCCACAGAGAGCTGTTGGGAAATAACCTAAACCTATGAGTTTCTGGTATGGTCCTTACATCATTGTAAAACAGCACTCTGATGTTACTTTCAAAATCAGAAAAGAAACTAATAACAAGACACTTGTTGTACATGTTGATAGGTTAAGACCTTATGGGACTCAGGTCCTTAGAGATGAAGGCGATAGCAAACGTTTAGAGAATCATGATCAGGTTATTGATGCTAAGGGTTTAGAAAACCATGATAAGGGTAATGATGTCACCTCTGACGATGAGTCTCATGTGGTACTGTTAGGAAATTCAGAATTGAATGAGATCGAGTTAGCATATGTTGGTCGTAGACAAAGAAAAAGACCAGCTTGGCATTCTGACTATGAGTTCGATTACAAGGTTTAATGTCATTATGTTATTTCAAATTGTAGGACAGAATGCCGAAGACTAAAGTTACCCAAAGAAAACCTGGATTCCTATGTTCCATTTGTCTGGTTAGACTGCCAACTAAAGACAAGTGGAGTGAACACCTGCTAAAATGTGGAATGGCAGATATTCAGAAGAGAAGATTTGAATGTAATTTTTGCGATCATGCCTTTGGTAGGAAGATTGTGTTGGCGAAACATATGCAACGATTGCACCCTGGTCAGGACCATTGTATTACCCCACTGGAGTCCACTGAACCTGAGAAATCTCCACCAAGACGCGTGGAGGATGAAGAGGATTGGCAGGAGGATCTAGGAGAACTCTTGTTTGAGGAGGAGAAGGACAGAGAAGCCGGTAGAACGTACAGGAAGAAGACGTCTGCAGTTTTACCAGGGGTGAAAAAAAAGAAACACGGAGACATCAGAAACGGTGACCATACACTTGCCTACTAATAAAGAGATTGAGATAGAGGAACCTAGCAACAGTGCAGAAGGCGCCCTTGGATGACCAACACTGCTCATGCTGTTCTAAGAAGAGCAAGAAAGCTGACGCTGAAACACAGACTGATACAAATCTCAAGGCAGGAAAGAGTCACCAGAAAATAATAAGAGTCACCAAAAAATTTCAGAAAGATGGTGAGACAGTGGAGCGTTTCGAGGAATATATCTGGAATGACTGAGATTCGTGATGTTCTTAATGAATGTGCTTTTTGCGTGCAAATGGTGTTTTGCTGAGAAGAAGATTCTTTTGTTGTACCAAGTAACAGTTGGTTACTTTAACTCTGTAAATTGTCATGTAGATGTTCTTTAAATTGTTTGATGGCTGCCAAGTTTCATGCATATGGTAACAATTAGTTACTGTGAACTATACTTTGAACTTTATCTCCTTATGTAAAATAATAAAAACAAATAATAATAATTATTTGATTCTCATTGATTTAGCGTGCGGGACGCACGGTGGAAGAGGGGTGGGTAGTGAAACGGAATAGGGGTAGTGACAAGCAGAAAAACACACCAATGAAGTTTAAGTAATAAAGCACACCCGTACACGTAATAAAGTACACCCATTGAAATGGAATGACCTGGTGCCCCCTTGGAAGTAAACTCTCCCAAGGGTATATAAGCAGACACATCTAGCAGATTAAGCAGATAGGTCTGAAACGCACAGCTCTCAGAAGAACCCGCAAGACCTGGAAGGTAATGGACACCTGATAGAAGTAATTTGTGAGGTTGTAAGTAGGCATACTAGGGAAAGGAATACTTCTCAGCGGTAATCGGAATTGGAATCTTAATTGGTTGTCGGGAGGTAGTAAGTCTATATGACTGAGGCGCCTGACTTCCTGCAATATTAAGAACCCTTTACCAAGGCACGCGGGGATAAGTATCCCAGTTAAACAATACTAAGTGATTTAAATACGCCTCCAATCAATTGTAAATCAAGTTTAATCATTGTACTCAGGAAGAGTAGAAGTAAAATTAATATATTTATATTCCTTAAAAAAAAACCCGATATTTTATTTAGGTAAAACACGTAACAGTTATATATATATATATATATATATATATATATATATATATATATATATATATATATATATATATATATATATATATATATAATCCAAAATGAGTGAAAGGTGATATCACACAGTATAAATAATGAAAAAAGAAAATGAACAGTTCCAAAGGGTCTATTCACTAGCGCTTTCTGGATTTACAACCTTCTTCTGGTGAATGTACATAAGTTATAAGTTAGTTATAAGTTAGTTATAAGTTATAAGTTATGTTGTAACTTAAGAGTGTCGATATTAAAAAATGTTGATGTACCTTCATAAAAAATTTCAAAGTGCGTTGATTTTGTCCAAAATTTGACGCACTTTGAAAAAAAAATTCAAAGTGCGTAATTTTTTCAAAGTGCGTTGCCACAAAGCAATCATTCACGTTAATTATTTAATTCATTAGCTCGTTCCTTAATCGGTTTAATATGTACGATTTCTTTTTGTCTTCTTTTCCTTTTTTGTTATTTTCTGAATTTTAATTGTTTTTTTTGTCTACCCATTTTTTTTCTTTTTTTATCTACTATTTATTTTTACACTTTTGTGTATATTTATGTGGTCTTATACAGAGCCTGTCTTCCCTTTACAAACCTTCATTACGGATTTATTAGTACAACTTAATTAATAACAACCTAAATTAGCAAATTAATTCGTTCTCGTTATCTTTCAGCACTTTCAAACAGACCGTCCGCTGCGTTGGACTGTATTTTTTGTCTCGGGTAATGATCCTTAATACAAGTATATAGTTGCCATGTTCCGATCCGGTGTTTTATTATATATTATTTAGTTTTTAGTTTAGTGATGGTTTTGTAGATGTTTTTCTTTCATATATGATTTTTATTTTGTTGTCCTGAAGATGGGACGGGTTGTCCTGAAAATTTGACAACATTTTACGTTATTGTTTGTGTCGTTAGTTATAAATTTTAGTGCTAATATATATATATATATATATATATATATATATATATATATATATGTATATATATATATAGAGCACAGAGAAATTCACTTTTGTTGGAGCTCCACCGTCCGCCCCGACCGAGGCTTGAACTCACGACCACTGGAACCCATTCTCCTAGCGGTGAGCGGCCACTGCGCTCCCCACTCGGCCATCTAGGCAAGACAAAAATCTTGCTTTCGATGACGAACTGAACCTAGCGCGCTGGCCGCGCAATACACAGTCGCTTGAGATACAGATGGAATACAGTTAAACGACAATTTGAGAGGATCGGAACGATACACTTTGCATAGATACACACATATATGTACGAGAACTTTAAACATCCTTTCATATGTTTTGAGTACGGTGTAATGTTCTTATTCTTCGGATTGTAGGTTGTAACATATGGAATGATTTCTTGTGTTGTGGGGATGGAGTATTTATTAATTGTTTACGGTCGAGATTTTTCGATTTTTCAATTTCATCTTCGATTAATTTAATAGGGTATCCCTGCTTGCGAAGATATCTTTTTTCTTCATTTCTTCCAGATGTTAATTCCTATTCTTTTCGTCACTTACTATGGTGCATATCCTCTGTGCTAAATTGTATGGAATCGTTTTGTGTGCCTTGAGTAGCATGAATTGAAATGGAGGTATTGGTGCGTATCCGTTGGTTTGTAGTAGATATCTGTTAATAAACTCTCTCCCTCGTGAGTTATACATATGTCCAAAAATGAAATATCATGTTGACTTTCTTCAATTGTAAATTTGATGTCACGGTATATAATATTCAAAAGTTCATGGAATACTTCTAAATCAAGGATATCCTTATTCCAGATAATAAAGCAGTCGTCCAAGTATCTCTTCCACGTTTTCTTGATGTTTTCAGCAAAGTTTGAACCGAAGTCTATAGCTATCTTAACATATAGATGCTCTTCTAAAAATCCTAAAGTAGGGATGGCATACGTGGGGGCCATTTTTGTTCCCATGGCAGTACCTTTGATTTGTTCATAGTGGGTGTTAATGAATACGAATGTATTGTTGTTTATCACTAATTCCGTTGCTTCTAAAATGAATTTCTTTTCAAAACGATTGTTTATTTTCTCTGGAAATTTATTAATCCAATAACTTAATGTTTTGAGTCCTAGAGTACTTGTAATATTAGTATACAAGTTTGTTACGTCCATTGTAACTAATTAGTTACTTGGTGTTACTCTATCTGGCAAATATCTCAAACAATCCAAGTCGTCTCTCAGAAAATTTTCACCTCTGTGCAAAGAGGTTTCAAAAGAATGTCCAGTAACTGACTGAGACGTTGAGTTGGTGATTTGGGCCCCCCTACAATTGGTCTGAATCTGAGATCCTCTTCTTTCTATAAAATGTATTGTGAAACGTCTGAGGAAGAAATAAAAGCGCTTTCCTTTTGCAATTAGTGTTGTTATTTTTTTTATTTTAATATATATTACCGGACACTGTGACTTTTTTAGCTCACCTGAGCTGAAAGCTCAAGTGAGCTATTCTGATCACATTTTGTCCGTCGTCCGTCTGTCCGTCTGTAAACGTTTTACATTTTGAACTTAATTCTTCTTTAAAACCAAAGGCACAGAGCATTCTTATGAGAAGGAAAATATAAATTGCAGAAATTAAAGACAGATCTTTATTAAAAGGGGAGAAAACCTCAAAACTTTAGAAAAAGAGGGTGCATTTTTAAACATTTTCTTCTCAAGAAATACTGAGTCAAATTCAACGTAGTTTAAATCATCCTTAAGGGAAGGAAATATAAATTGCAAAAATTAAGGGCTAATTCTGTTTCAAATTCGAGTAATTTACGAAAATAATAATAAGACAGAGAAAATGGGGGTCAATAAATTTAACTTCGGGCTCGATATTTCATATATCGAAAACCAGTCTATGTTAGAAATCAGCCATCTTGAATATGTTGAAGTTTAACGGAGATGAATTTGATTGTTGTGCAACAGTGTACGTGCGAAGGGGATATTTGAAACATCCAAACATATGTTTGTGCCGTTTATGTGGAGTAAATTGAGGTTAAATATGTCAATGCGTTGACATTTTCATTTGTGACGGTGGATTTAGCTTGCTTTCATTTTCGTTTATCATGTTTAGTTTAACTTGAAAGGAACCGTCGCCTTTATTTTCGAATTTAAAATTTTTACGCGTAGACTGCGTAGCATATGGAATCTGAGTTACATGTAATCCGTGAAATCACAAATCTTAGTTATTATATACATTTTCAAATATCTAAGCAACGAAACGTAGATCAGAAACAAATAAAAAATACTGAAGACAATTTTTTTCCAGAAATTAGTTTGTATTACGTAGATTTACACATTGATAACGTCATGACTAAAAGTTGAATGTCGTGCGAATTTGATCGGAAAGCATTGTAAACATATTCAAAATATAACTAATCTAAGAACTCTAATAAAGTATTGTGGTGTGATTTATTGAGATTTGAACATAAGAATACTGGGGGAGACGATAGTTTTATCAATCATTCGCTAAAAGGTATGTGAATTTGCTTTTATTTCTCGGCCAGGCTTTCCTCTGTCGTTGTTTACGATATAAAAATCCGACGAGAACAACACTACCCCGTATATATTGAACTTGAAATTTTATACGTATCGTTAGTTTGATCAATGCTTAAATTGAAAAGTGCTGCTAGAATCCAATGTTGTGTGTTGTTTTGATGCAATTTGCTGTTTTCCGTGCAAACTATATAAAAGTTGGGAAGGTTTTACGAGAACCGGATAAAAAACTTTCTAATAAGGAAAAACATATGATTCTAGCAGCGGTTTTGATTAAACTGAGATGTTTTGCTTTCACTTGGTATGTTTATTTTATTTTTGAAACCGCGGGATAGTGTTGTTCTATCTCATTTTATGTTAAGGAATATACGTAAGCTATTTATAGTTGTCACGTGATAATGCACCAATGTGGCAGTTATGTACTACCCAATTTTATTGCACTGACATCTACTTAGTATTTTATAGGATAATACTAAGTTTTTGATCTTACTCAAAATAATTATTTCATTTCACGATTTGAATATAACAGTCAAAATAAGACGCAAAATTGCCCATATGCTTCCTTAACAACCCCGCGTGGCTATTCATTATGTTGGTACATGGAATTTGGTACGATCTCTACGTAATGGTTGATTAATGCACCATGTTATATTAAGATGCTCAGCAATTTCAATCTAAACGGAGATTATTCTCGCTGCTAGAAATATATAAGTACATTGTATATGTATAATGAAAAATAAATTGAGTTTTTTCTTTGTCTTAGTGCATTTTTCTCTTGTTTAAATTGTTTACAAATTTCTATTTACTAACCTGAGAGTCAAACTTTGAGTTATAAGCAAGACACAGAGCTTTGCGCACAATGCTACTGTATGTTTGTACACAAAGCTGGGGTCATGCTTTAGTTCATTTATATTTTAAATGCAGCTATGCTGAATAGGAAATACCAAGTTTAAAAACCTAAAAGTTTAATGTATTATACTCATGTGAAACAAAAACGTTTGGTTGATCAATAGAAATGTCTTACTAAAAGGATTATATGCTGTAACTACTTTCTGGTGCCCCTTCCATAAAATCTACACAAAGAATTATTTAATTATGATATCAATCAAAATTTGCCCCCATAGTTCGCTATTTTTTAAGTGTTTGAGGTAAATTAAATTGTTGTTTTTTTTTTTTAGAAGAGTTGATATTAACTATATTAATCACCTATTTATTTGATTTTTTTGCACTCATTGGCAGTATATGACGTCAGAAGTTACGCTATTTTTATAATTCAATCAAAATCAGTTATTATTTGACATTTTCCTTATATTTAATCGAATGGGAAATACAGAGCGGCGCTTTGAACAAGAACAAAATGTTGTTCACTTAAAAGTACTGAATTGAAACATCTTTGGTGAACATATTTTGTCTGTTTAAGCAATCGCTCAAGGTTTTCTTAACGAAAAACCGACTGAAAAACAGCCGTTTTACGCTTAAAATGCGAAAAATAGCGGGAAAAGGGTAAACTTATGATGTCATATTTTCAAATTGTGGGCATATTATTCAAAATGAATATGATGAATAAACATCAAATGTATATCTGTATAAAGAAAACGGAGAATTACAGTAATATGATATTGTTTATTTTAGGGGGCCATTTTAGGCTCAAACCATATATAGTACTTTTTGATAGTTTTTTTGAACACGAGTAAATAAAAACGACGGCTTTTAAACAGTTTCCATAGTCCTGACACATAATTATTATGAGGATAAAAGCATTATCGGTGTTCTTAAAAAAATATTGCAACGGGAAATCATCTTTGTTTGTAGACATTTGTTGTTGTTTTTTTTCAGCAATAAAATGAAAATAATGGGGGGGGGGGGGGGCCTTGGTACAATAGAGTGACATGCCTGCCAATACATAAATTTGAATTATAACTCTTTAAAATATGGGTATAGTCCACTAATGCATTTTCCATAGGCTGTAATATTAACGCTAGGGTTCAAAGCTCCGGCCCTAATTTTCGTTCAGCAACGAGGGACCTCTTGAATGAAAGCTCATCAAATTGTCTCTTTCCTGTTAAAATTTCGTGGTTTGAAGTCAGATTCGTTTTCCGGCAAAATGCGTCTGTATTGAAAAACTCTGAAAACGAAAGAAAAAGTAGGGAATTTTTCAGTTTTGGAAAGGGTGTACATCAAACAATTTCAATTATTTTCTTCAAATGATAATTCAATTTTGACACTTGTTTCTAAAATTGAAAATCCTCTTTTTTGACATGTGTCAAGCATTCTGATTTAAAATGTCCCAATAAATGTATATACACTCTGAAAGTATAGGGACTATTTTGCTTAAAGGCACTACTTTGTTGTCCTACCGATTCTAAAAATAGTTAGAGGGATATACCCAATATGTGACAACATTTTTCAGTTTATTCATCAATCAAGTGAGTAAGGATACGAAACGTCATACGAAATGAATTCATGCCTGGTTAACGACAATCCTTTAAAATGGAGAAGCCTATTACATTTTTTAATGTTTTTAATTTGAGGAATTGAGCGCATTCATTCTGGTGCACGGAGGTACACTTTTCTTCTTTCACATATAGGATTTTCTAAAATAAAATACAATTACTATGGTCTGTCCCAAGTCATTGCTTCTATCACTTGTTGATGATTTTTAATAAAAATACACATACCTGTGAAAGAAGTACAGTTGTAATTGATGAAATTGAAAATATCGAAAATATCTTCATTGACAAATTATCCCTTTTCTCTCATTAAAGTTAACAGGGACGAAAATAAATTTCTTACAGATATTTATAATAGGGAATGCTTCCATCTTTCCTCCATTCGGAAGTACTCGGGACACCTCGCGCAATTTTTTAACGTTATCATCCGGGCTAATTAATGGCTGATGCAATACGAAATCCCCGAAGACTTTTTATTTTGAGATGTGTATTGAAACCTAAAGCGGTAGAGGGGGCTTAACCCAAAAGAGATAATCTGGACATTGTTTATATTAGTGGATAGACATAGTTTGGGACAGAGTATTATGAGTAATGGAGGGAAATAATGTACCTTTATGCTCTCACGTAATTTAATCGTTTTATAAAATGATTGGGGGGGGGGGGGGTAAAATAAAGGGAACTTGAACCCTTACCAATATTTGACCTTCTGGCAACACATTCTAGCATTATTGCAGCAATATTGCAGCAACTTTCTGGCAATACATTGCGTCAATGTTGCTGCTGTATCGTTTTTCATATGCAAATGAGATTGCGGCAATATTGGCAGGAAGACGTTGCCGCAACACATTGTTGCGACAACACCTTTCTGGCAATTCTTGAGATTGCAGCAATATTGCCAGAAAAGTGTTAAGGCAAATATTTTGCTGCCACACCTTTCTTGCAATACATTTGCCTAAGAAAAATGACATTGCAGAAATATTGGTTCAATGCATTTTCTGTGCTCTGGCAGCAATGGTACAATATATGCTATATGTAAAAATAATAAATGTGTACAGTAAAGCAATCATGTATATTATATTAATCTACAACCAAAATGAAAAAAAAAATCTTTAATTGCCATTCAAGTTTTATTTTTTTAACAGATGTAAAAAGGTTACAACAAGACAAACATTTTGCATTAAATTTGGATTTTTACAAATATGAAAAAGATAGTTTGTGATTACACAACATTACAGAAGGAAAAAAAATATTTTATTTAACAGGATATGCACACAATAAGCATTGCATTAAAAAAATGTATAACATTAAAGATCTGAAACTGGAATTTCAACATGCTTTTAAAAGACACCAGTTAAAATAATAATCCTTAAATTTAACACATTTTATAATTACAATAAACACAAATATGATGAACAAATCATGATGAGACTTGACTTAAAGTACTCAGCTAATCAGTGACAATTTTTTGCTGCAGAATAACATGTATTGCAGGTTGATTGACATAACGCGCACAGACGGATTGACACAACGCGCACAGACGGATATGGACAAAAGTTCACTGTTTACTGTAAAGCTCAAACCATATAGTTCACAAGTCCTGCACAACCACTTGCTGTATTACGATTGATCGAGGCATTCGTCCTAGGCATTCCAAACGTTCTTTTTTGACAGTCTCGTGGGCATTCTGATTTCACATATAAACAATCACAAAAACAGCTATCAGAATATCACAATAATATCCACATTGGAATTCAGCACTGTTGTGTATATGTTCCACTCCATAATCTTAAACAAATTACGTCATCATTCTTTTTTGGTTGCCAGTTGTACCATTCATTTAATCAGTAAGGTGATAGTTTTTTTTCATGGTTTTCTTTAGGTCTGTGTAACCCAGGGCAGACCTATTGGGAAGATAAATGGATTTCATATAAGCACATTGGCAATTGTTTTCATATTTTAAGCAGTTTCTAAGAAAACAACTTAACCATTATTAAATCTACAATTAAATTGCTCTACTAACTTAGGGAAGAACATGGATTCTTTTTTTTGTTTGCGTCATATAAATGTAAATTTTATAAAATGCAATTACCTGTATGGTTATACATTTTCGAAATTTGAAAGTGTTAGAAAAGTTTTTTAGATTATTTGTTCATACAAGTAAACATTTAAAAAAAATAACAATAACGGGCGTTTTGCTCGATCCGATACTCGGTATTGTCTTTGGATTGGTCTCATGCGCGGATCTGGAGGGGTTGGGAGTGTCTGGGGGATCCCAGACACCCCCCCCCCTTCTGCAAAATTTAAATTTCTTTAAATTACATTATAAAATTACCAACAATATGCCTCGGACCCCCTTCCCCTGGCAAACTCAAATAACCGTCGGACACCCCCCCCCCCCCCCCTGGAAAAAATTCCTGGAACCGCGCATGGGTCTTAAACAGTGTTAAAACCAGTGGTATAAAGGTAGATCGCAGTCTTTCGGTTTATATTCTTATAACAAACATGTTTAAACTGCCATTCAATGAATATATTTTTATTGCTTAACCTACTTTTTCAAAAACGTGCTCATGCAGATAGTGCACGGGGTGTCGACACTCGATTCATTCACTCAGATTCGTCCTCAGTTCAGCCGTTCCATTGACAGTGTATTTTTTAACCTTGTTTACAGATAAATCCCATATTTCATTCATTTCACTATTTCCAGTAATGGCAGGAGGCTCGATGGCAGACAGCATGGCAGCATCGAATGTGAAAATTGGCGGCTAGCAATTTGACCAATCAGCGCGCGCGTAACCTAACATTGAAACGAAAGTAAAAGTGGAAACAAACAGCATACGAACATTCTTAATTCAACATGCATCGAGCAGTTTACATACTCAAATCTAAGTAGACTGATATTTTAACTTAATAAAAAAGAGTATACCGTTGCAAAAGACCAGACAGGTCGGTATTCACGTATACCATGAGTTGCCGGGGGGGGGGGGGGGTGATTCAAACAGTCTTTTATAGTGAAACATCGTAACCATGCATAGCAGTTATATGCGATTGAAGGGAATATCATTGGATTTTTTAATTAATTGAGACCTTCTTAGAATGACTTTAATCATACAATATTCATTAGATTTAATTTTTTCGACCTATTTTTTTGGGGGGGGAAAACATATACAAAAGTAATTCATGCAATTATAATTGCCAGTTTTAGACTGCTGAGTGTGTAAAATTTTATAAGTCTAAATTCTGGTAAAGCTTTTGCAAGCTCAGTAAGCATAATCAATCAGAGAAAAAAGAAAAGTTTGTGGTAAACTTCTGACAAATGTTGAGGTGTTATAAGTTTAATCATATCTAAATAATTGACAATTTGTTAACCCTCTCCACTGCTAGGCTTCTCCTTAAATTAAAATGTTTATTATTGTTAGAAAAATTAAAATGAAATTTTTATTGTATTACTTATGCATTCATTTCTTTTTAATTAAGTACCGGGTTTTATTTAAATGCATGTTTGCATTCTGATCACAGAACATTTGACACGAATTATTTCGAGCTGGTTTGTTATAATTAATGCAGAAATCAAATATGATGCCTCGCAGCATTGCCAGAATTATATATTATGTATAAATTAATTAGTTCATGATTTAAATGATCAAATACATGTAGATGTTACCAGAAAATTATTTCTGGCAGTATCATAGATATGAGTATAGCCAGAGTATTACTAGAAGTCGTTGCAGCTTGTGGCTATATTCTTGTTGCATGTTAATATAATTTCTTATAGAAATAACTCTAATAGTTTTGCCAAAATGTTGCCAGAAGTTACCGTATAACGGATATTTTTTACGTGCTGCTAATTTTTACTAATTTTTACGAATTTTATAAATCCGTAAAAATTAAACGCGTAAATTTTCACAGAAGTAAAAAAAAACGCACATAAATTTTCTACATCGTACGTATGAGAGTAATGTTCATAACCTTCAGCTCAGTCCCTGATGGCTGTACATGTTTGTTCAACAAGTACTGTACATATTTGAGCGTTTTTGGTCACGTGGTGATAACAGTTCTGATCTATTCAGTCTTGAGTATTTTTTAAAACTACGTATAATGCCACGTTAGTTGCTAGATGTCTTTTTTGGTTGGTAGAGTAAGAAAAAGAGAGAAAAAAAATTGAAATGGAGTTGTATTTCTTTTTTTTCCCGGTAAATCGAACTGAGACGAGCACATGGTGTACATCACTGATGATACCCAGATAAATAGGAATACGTAAAGTGTATATCACATATGAAATAAAGGTAAATGAATAAACACAATCATAAATACAAGGAATCGTTAACAGAAAAACGATTTTCTGAATTGTATGTTTGTTAACTGTAACAAAGTCATGGTGAAATTTTCCCCCCTTTTACCACAAATGATTTTAAATTTTACGGACATGTCCAATTCGTAAAAAAATTACGCGTAAAAATTCAAATCACCCTATTTTATGACAAATGCGTAAAAAATCACAGCAGTAAAAATTACCCGTTATACGGTATTGCCGCGAGCGGCAACACTCCAGCAGTATTGCCAAAATGTTACCAGAAGTTGTTGCAGCTACATGTAACATTTCACTAGTCTCAAAATCTGGTTTCTGGTAACAAAAATGTGTTACTGCAATATTGCCGCATTGTTGCAGCAATAAATTTTACTTTGGTAAGGGAAGTTAACCGTGAACACCAACTGAAAATTTAGTTATTTATATTGCATATGATCTTATTTTCAGTAAAAATGGTATTTCATCAAGGTAAGTATGTCAAAGATTAAGTATGTGCAAAAATGAGCGTAAAATTCTGATATTTATTTTTGGTTAGTCTACCGAGGGTCAAGATATCCTTTATTTACAATTGCAAATATTTTTTCCTTATATGAACTTATAGAAAAGCGAAACCGTTCAATTCTGTATATTTACATTCCACATATTTTTTGCTTGTAAATTGTGTTGAAAGCTACGACAGTTATAACACTGTAATGCACACAGGGTACTCAAAAGTTAAAATGACGAGTTTTATTATGACGTCACAAACGTTGAACGCTGTAAACTGCAACGTCACAAGCGAAAATCAAAGTTCACGATTGCGGCTGTTACTGTGGCTCTTCCATAAATATGAACTTACCCTTAGGTTAAGATAGGAATTTTAAGGTATAAATCACATTTTCAGACAAGGGATGAAGTTAAAATAATGTAAATACTAGTGGGTATTGTTGTTTTTTTTTTTACAAAAAAACACATGTCTCCCCTTCTCCCCAAGGATTGTAATATGGGGTAAATTTAACAATTGAAAAGAATGATGTCAGCTATATGTTACCCAGACCCAGACAAAATTTTATTATCTTTTTCTTAATTTGACCTTGAGTAAAACATAGTCAAGGTCATATATAAATCAATAGTACATCTAAGTGTATTATAATTGCTCTTTGTTTAAAGTTTGAAGCCCTTCTGTCAAAGTATATTCAGGAGTTGAACAATGAAGTTTTTTTTTTATAAAAACTTGACTTTTAAGTACAAAATAAGTCAAGGTCAAATCTTTTGGTGGCATGCACTCCTTCTCAATACCATCTACCTATGTTCCAAGTTTGAAGTCTTAATGTAAAAGGGTATTTAAGTTATGACCCAGACAAAATTTTATTATTTTTTTTCTTAATTTGACCTTGAGTTAAACAAGGTCAAGGTCAAATATTATTCAACAGTACACCTAAGTGTATTATCATTATTCTTTGTTTAAAGTTTGAAGTCCTTCTGTCAAAGTATATTCAGGAGTTGAACAATGAAGTTTTTTCTAATAAGATCTTGAAATAAAAATTCTAGGTCAAGGTCAAAAATTTTGGTAAGGTTCAACTAGGCTATATACCATCTATCCATGATACAAGTTAAAAGTTTGTATGTTAAAGGAGTCTTGTGTTATGGCCCGGAGAATATTTTAATAAAAACTTGACCTTTAAGTACAAAATAGGTCAAGGTCAAAACCTTTGGTGGCGAGCACTTCTTCTCAATACCATCTACATATGTTCCAAGTTTGAAGTCTTAATGTCAAAGGGTATTCAAGTTATGACCCAGACAAAATTTTATTATTTTTCTTCTTAATTTGACCTTGAGTAAAACAAGGACAAGGTCAAATATTATTCAGCAGTACAACTAAGTGTATTATCATTGTTCTTTGTTTAAAGTTTGAAGTCCTTCTGTCAAAAAATATTCAGGAGTTGAACAATGAAGTTTTTTCTAATATGACCTTCAAATAAAAATTCTAGGTCAAGGTCAAAAATTTTGGTAAGGTTCAACTAGGCTATATACCATCTATCCATGATACAAGTTAAAAGTTTGTATGTTAAAGGAGTCTTGTGTTATGGCCCGGAGAATATTTTAATGAAAACTTGACCTTTAAGTACAAAATAGGTCAAGGTCAAAACCTTTGGTGGCGAGCACTTCTTCTCAATACCATCTACATATGTTCCAAGTTTGAAGTCTTAATGTCAAAGGGTATTTAAGTTATGACCCAGACAAAATTTTATTATTTTTCTTCTTAATTTGACCTTGAGTAAAACAAGGTCAAGGTCAAATATTATTCAGCAGTACAACTAAGTGTATTATCATTGTTCTTTGTTTAAAGTTTGAAGTCCTTCTGTCAAAAAATATTCAGGAGTTGAACAATGAAGTTTTTTCTAATATGACCTTCAAAAAAAAATTCTAGGTCAAGGTCAAAAATTTTGGTAAGGTTCAACTAGGTTGTATGCCATCTATCCATGATACAAGTTAAAAGTTTGTATATTGAAGGAGTCTTGTGTTATGGTCCAGACAATATCTTTTATGAAAAGCTTAACCTTGAAGTACAAAATAGGTCAAGGTCAAAACTTTTGGTGGCGAGCACTCCTTCTTAATACCATCTACCTATGTTCCAAATTTGAAGTCTTAATGTCAAAGGGTATTTAAGTTACGGCCTGGACAAATTTGGATGAAGAAGAATAAGAAGAACTAGACACGATCTCGTTGCGAGCAACGAGGAGGTCTTCCGTCCGATTTTTAGAAGAGGAAATGACTTTGCCTTTTATGTTCATCAACGAAACATATCAGGAAATGCTGATGTGATCTAAAAGAGCAATGGATGAAGGATTATACACCCCGTTGGATCCCCAATTTAGGGACCAGCCACATTTTATTTCATATCAAATAAGAGGTCTTTTGATTTCGATACATTTTGTGTAAAAAGTTATTTGTAACCGTTCTTGATTTATCTGGAAGAGATCGTGGGAACTGATAACAAACAAGTTTTGGTTGCAAATTGTTAATCACATTTTTTAGCGTATTTTGTTCAATATTGCTCCTTAAAATTGCTTTTTTTTAATTTTGGGACGTTGATGATAAGTTCGGACTTTTGACCCCTTAAAATCCCTTATTACATAACATAGGAGTAAACAATTTTCATGTATAGGTACATAACATTTCGATTAACATAATTGATTCCGTAATGTATTACAAAATATTTCACAATTAAAGGTTATGATTAAAAGACTTTAGAACTCTATCGGCTCCTAATTTGAATAGCCAGCCCCTTTTTCGTGATATAAAAAGAAAGCTCTTGTCATTTTAAACACATTTTGTTCAACAAGTATGTAGAATTATGTACCGTTCTCGAGATGTCTGGAAGAGATCGTTTTAAGGGCCGACCCTATAACTCCTTTTCGGGACCGGATCACAAAAAATTATGGTTGCAAATTGTTAACGACATTATTTGGAGCATCTTTTGTTCAACATTGCTTTTCAAAATTTCTCTCCATTTTCAGATATATAAGATCAAAATTTCGGACTGCTGGCCCCTTAAAATCCCTAAATACGTAACAAAGGAGTAAACAACTGTCATGTATAGGTACATAACGTTACGATGAACATAATTGCTTCTATAAAGTATAACAAAATATTTCACATTAAAAAGATATAATTATAATACTTTAGAGCCCTTTCGGCCCTTAATTTAAAGGGCCAGCCCCTTTTCCCTAATGTCAAATGAAAGATCTTGACTTTTTGAAGTTTTTTTGTTCTATAAGTCTTAACAAAATACTTTTGAGAAAAAAGATATTCAAAGAAAAGCACAAAAAAATCATGACGCTTTTTATCTCAATTTTTAAGCGCAGACGAGCTTCGGTGTTTTTCGTCACAGAACAATGAAAATGCTTCTGTCATATCCACAAACATAGGTCTACAAACCCTGAAAATTTGAATCAAATATCTGTTTTCGTTTAGGAGAAAAACACCGGACAAGCCGACCCTCTAAAAATCATAAAAACGTCAATATCTCTAAAACGGAAATGACGTCATCAATGTAAAAAATTTCCAATAAGGTTCAGATCAATATCTGTTAGTTCTGAAAGTTTCATTAAAATCAGCCAAGCCGTTCCCGAGAACTCGCGTGCACAAAAATGCGTAAGAAAAAAAAAGAATAATAATAGGGGAAACAGAAACAAAGCAATAACAAGAAGGTCTTCCGTTGGAAACGGAAGACCTTAATAAGAAGAAGAATAAGAAAGTCGACAAAAACAATATGTCTAAAGGGGAGACATAATAAGCATTAAATCATGATTTTTTTTAAGTAAACAGTCTCATAACTGCAGCAATGCTTGCATACAAATGTTCATAACGCGCTAACGCGCGTTACTAAATTAGTATGCATCGGACACATACCTTGGATCGGACAACTTTGTTTATAAATATACAAATAAATGTGCATGCCCTCATGTGTTGTTTCGTATGTTCCTGAATTAGAACTAATGACCTTTATCATTAATTAGAATTTGGCAGTCACATTGTCAAATAAATATTAATATAGGCATCATAAAATGAGGCCAAAATACGCCATTATTGAAAATTTAGTTACGAAGATTTTACACTTTTACATTTTATTTGAATGTTGTGCGTTTGATTGTGAATTAGTGAAAATGCACTCTCTTCGAAAAAATATTTAGAAAGAAGTAAATTTTGACACAAAATTTAATTAAAATAAGTCCAAGAAATTTGAACAATAATGGCAAGGTCATTATTGCACCATATGTACATTTCACCATGGATCGGACACAAATTAACCATGCATCGGACAGTTTTCACTGCGTGATTTCTTCTAATAATACGGAGATGATGTGCCCATTCCTTGTGATAAACTTTAAAGTGAAGTAAAATAAAAATTTTAAAAATAATTGATACAAACTTTCTCCTCGGACCGCTTAAAAATCGAGTTTTACGGAGACATCCTTTTTAGTCCAAAATTCCTGTAGGAGCTGGCACGATAAAGAACCCCTTATGATGAATATTACTTTAAACAGAAGCACTATGGAACGCCAAATTAACATATATTCAAATATTTGTACCTATCTTCAAATAATTGTACCTATCTTCAATTAATTGTACCTATCTTCACATCATTTGAAGATAGGTACAATTGAATAAAAGATAGGTACAATTATTTGAAGATAGATTTGAAGATAGGTACAATTAATTGAAGATAGGTGTAAATAATTATACCTAGATACAAATGAATTATACCTAGGTACAAATGAATTATACCTATCTTCAATTCAATTAAAGATAGGTTCAATTGAATTATACCTATCTCTAATTCATTTGAAGATAGGTAAAATTCATTTAAAGATAGGTACAATTGATTTGTAGATAGGGTCAATTCAGACATATTTACAAATGATTTGAAGATAGATTCAATATAATTATACCTAGGTTCAATTCGTTTTGTGTATAGGGGCTGTAAGTCTCGTTTTAAGTAATTTCCGGTGAAGCGCTTCCGGTGACAAACAAATGCAGAAATGGCGATATCGATACAGTACTGGGCTAATTATACTACAGACAAACCGAAGCTTATGCGAAAATCAGAGAATGCTGTATATAGCAATCATGTTTTGAAGTTTCTCTTCGACAACGAGACGAATATAGTTAATGCAGTGGTTCAGGCGTCGATGAAGAACAAGTCATACAAAGTAACAGTAAGTAAGGAAATACATGTCTACCTCTAATTTCGTGATTTTAATGTATGATAATGTGCGTAATTATTAATGTAACGTACGTAGTGTAATTTGTGTATTGCTTCCTAAAACGTTCCAAACTTAAAAGTTCAATTTTATTTACAATAAATTTTGTCACACTGGAGGATATTCGGGTTTTATGGGGATATTACAATTGAATGAGACTAAAGGCAGCTCCCTGCACACCATGTGACCTTTACTGTGACGTCACATACTCTCAAAGTGAAAGTAACGCGATGTCTGTCAACAAATAGTAGTATATCACATACTAGATGTAATGCGTGTTCCTACACACGGACGTGTAAGAGTAATATTTTTTTTTCAAAATGTTTAACTGCATTGTAACAAAGTGAAGAAAGTGTTTATGTATTGTTATTTACATGTGCCAAATACGTAAGAGAAGATGTAACCCCCCCCCCCCCCCCAACACACACACCGATCTCTCAACATGCACCTCATCCTCTCAAACTAAGCATATGCTGGGTTGATCTCCCACTCCCCCACCCCCCGTAATCACATAACTGTTGCATGCATTAAGGTGATATTGTAATGTTATGTACAGTGCATTGATTTATTGGGAAGTAATTAAGATAATTGATTTAATTATTTCTTAACATACAAGATTGCATTGATTGACAGAATACTTGCTAGCATAGGGGTATGTTGGTGATAAAAGTATCCAATTTTATATTAACCAGTCCAAAATGTGTATGTGTGTGCATTATGCTTGAAAATGTACCCTTTTGCATACAAGATGAAATGCATCATCATAATATAATATGGGGAAGGATATAGTACATGTAGAGATTAACATTAACTTTCTTTAAAGTAAATGTAGAGTAATAACTAATTAAAAGACAATGCATGGTCATATACATAAAATGTTTGGGAAAATTTATTTATTAATAAATGTAGTATTTAGGTATAGTTTAAAACAATTATTTTACAATGGTACAATATTTTATCTGTCAAGTATATACATGTAGGTCTCAAGTCCCAAATGCTTAGATTTTAAAATACATGTACCTGTATATATTTTAAACAAGAGGCCCAAAGCCTTATTATATGTTATACTAGGCATAAATGTAACCCTGTTGAGGATTAATCAAATGGCATTTGATGAAGAATTGATAGTTGTGATACAATTAGTCTGCATGTATCTAGAGGTGGGTCAGGAAAATTCAAACTTGTTAAAACAGGAAAGGCATTCTAAAAATTTCTACAAGAATTGTGACCAAAGGATAATGAGTTTTATAAATTGTGTTATAGGCCTCCATGCTCATCCTAACCTGTACTTGAAAGTGCACTATTAGATGTTAATGTTCAATATATGACAAGGCTCCCCCCTCAAACAACACCAGTACCCATGACTCAGTGGTCATGAATTTCAAAATTCCAGATGAATTCTATCTGTTCATCACAGGAATGTACTTGTATGTCTGCTAGTTTTTATACATGTACGGTACTCGGTAATGGAAGAAGGATTTTTAAAGAGTTAAACTATATGACCAAAATGGTACACCCTAAATAAGAGCCTCTAGCCCTAGGAACATAATTACAATTTTGGCAGAGATCTCCCTGCTCATCCAATCCATGTACAAAGTTTTAAAGAGAATTAAAGAGGAAGATTTTTAAAGAATAAATAAATACTCAATTACCTTATATTTTAAGAAGAGATCCACTTTAAATTGAGCCAATCTTGCTTCATGATATGGTACAAATCATACTATAATACATAATGTATCATGCGATATTTGGTGGAATAGTTTTTGAAAAAGTTGGCGTGGATTTAAAATAGTGTATTCCTGTCAGAACATGACTATTCCTATACATATGTGCATGGCATTGTACTTGATTTAGTGGAAGTGCATTCAGCCAAAACACTGAATAGAATATACAGCCAAATGTATTATGGTTACAGTACTGTATAATATCATACAATACTATAATATCGCATCATATGATACATATAGATTATTTCATGGTAATTTTTATATCGCATTCTATATTAGCCCTCGGTCGCTGTATATCATGATTTTTATATCATATACTTATAGAAAATATCAAGAAAACAATAAATAACAACATGTGATGAATAATTATTGTTTACAAATTGCTCCGTGTCTTTATATTCCATCTCTGATAAACTTCCCTGGAATTTTTCGCCAGCTGTTAATTTGTATATACCAAGTTGACATCGACATGCTATTTGACGTCATACTTGAAAATCGGAGTTGAACGACGCATACCGAACTCTACGTCATAATAGCCGATAATTAATGGAAAGGGGTGTAATATAACATCCGAAGATTGCTGGAGAGGGGTGTAATATAAGATTTATATCACACCCCTAGGGTTTATATCACACGGGTAGGTGAAATTTCTGTTTATATTGCACAGGGCGAAAAAGAGTACATTTTCTATAAGTATACGATATACAGTTGTATCAAATTATAAAATATTGTATCATATTATTTGATACAATATTCTCTCATATCATATGATACAATATCATATTGTATAATTTGTTTATCATATCTTGATTGCTATTTTGATATTTACATGATTTGAATGAAGATAGTCATATTAATTATATCATAATGTATAAGATATTATGACATTAGCTTTACTTGTATTACATCATGATATTGATTATCAACTATAATTTGCATATAATGTTATCATATTGGTCATGTTGATAATACCTTGTCTATCACTCAGTGAGTTTTGTAATCTTTGATTGCCTATGTTTAAAATATCAAAACACATATCTGTCATCAATTAATATTTAATTTACAAATTTAAACATGCATTAGAGTACAAAAAACGTAAAAGACTTTCAACTGAAATAGCCATATGTATGCCGAGTTGGCCATGAGTGATGAGGATAATTAGCGATGACTTGAGGTATATACTTAATGGCGTAGGAAGATAATACATATTATGTTTAACACTGTGAAAGGGTAACTGTGAATTCCAGTCTCACATATGGAAGGGTGGTAGAAATCAACCATAGATGAACATGACTTGTAGAGGATGGTTTAGCGACTTTAGCCAGTGCACAACTCCATTGCTGCCTCATTCCTATGTCCACTTCTATTCTAAACATGATGTTAGTAATAGCTTAATGGATTTTTGGCTAGGTAATGCAGCACATCTCCCAAAATGGGGGAACCTACTGGAGATTATGTTTCAGTGTTCTATTCCTTGTCAGAACTGTTAATTCTATCTTTTTCATTTTCATCTTCTCTGGAGAAGGTCCTAAAAATTCACACAAAAAAAATTGAAATTGAATATCATTCACATGAACTTAAAATGCATGCAAGCCCATTTTTTTTCCTCTTTTTTAACATACACTAACAACACTAATAATGTTTATCACATTTTCAGCTCAATATGTGTTGGATAACACTCGTGTAACAAATTTTTATATTACACCCAACATGACGTCATAATTAAACATACTGTAGGTTTAAGTCGGATGATTGACAAAGAATGAAGAAGTATCAAAATATAACAGTTGAAAAGTGTCGAGTAAATCTGAGTTATAAATCTAAAGCATTTAATGCTGTTTTATATTTTTTTTTTTTGATTTAGTTTGAAAAATAAAAGTTTTGATGTTTGTTAAGCTTGGAACTTTTTCTCCCTGCATAAAATAGTTGGCGTTTTCTAAAAGATTTGAGTTTAACAAAAGATGTGGTATGACGTGATAAAAGAATCTCTCATGATTAATTGCAATGGTGTATAATTTTTATACAATTCATTGTGTGTATTCTATCCACTCGCCAAGGCTTGGGGATAATAAACACACAACTTGTTGGATAAAAATCATACAACATCACTAATTATAAGAGATCCTATATATATATATATGATAAAAACACAAAGACGAAAAACTTGATGTCATAAAATTAAACCACACAGATTATAACCTTAATATTCAATACTTACTTACACACAAAATAGAGCTACAGGAGAGGGGGGTCTAAGTTTCTAAACTTTTGCCCAATCCCAGTTGTGATTTTGTACAATAAAAATATGTTAAATTCAAATCAGAGCTAGAGTAAAAGCTTACCTGAGCCAGATAAGGAGGAGTATTGTTAGCTTCCTTTGAGATTTCCAAAGGATGTACTCCATGCTCCACTCTTACAAAACTAAATTTCATTCACATCAGAGGTCTTCTGCAGTATATCTACAAACAACCTGCAAAAGTTAGCCATCTTTGAGTTGATATGTTAATTGTAATATTAAAATCTTGCATCTGGCAACACGAAAGAGCAGAAGATTAACACATTACATGGACCGGAAATTCTGGGGGGTTTCTTGGTGGACTAGATGGTCATGGTCATTTTTGGCCTGTATTGATCTCTTTAAGTTCTGTATAAATAGGAAAATATTTAAATTTAGAAGCCAAACAATAAATAGTTCAGTTAATCATACCTTAAAATTTAAGGTACTGGTAGATCTGATGGAAATATTTTGACCACCCAGCCTCCTTAAGGTTGCTCACTACACCTTAAAACAGTTTCTCATATCAGCAGAAAATTACTTTATATTTTATGAGGGATAAGCGGCATGTAAGTAAAATAGGTGAAAAAATGTGCAATTATTGATAAAAATAATATTTCAAACTTTAATTCAATAAACATGAACAAAAGCCTCAGTTTAACAACACATTCCAATCGCCATCTTATGAAGTGGTGTTTTAACAAGTATAAGTCAAGGTGTAGTGGATTACCGGTACCTTAATTGTAATAAATTTTCATTATAATAATTGATCAAAATTTTTATCAAAATTATTTGCTATGGAGCAGATACTAAAATTGAAGTTAATGTAATAAAAAATGCTTCACTTCATTGATTCACAATGTTGTTGACATTGCATGTAAATCTCTGAGTTTTCAAACACTCTTCATTATTAATATCATGATTATGAAAAGACAAATTCGAAAAATATTAATTTCAATCTTTACTCTCTCTAAGATATCTCTTTGAACAACTATGGCCTAGTTAAAAAATATTTACCCATCAATGAAGAGTTGATGAAATCTGGAAAGTTTATTACAGACACTAGGACACATTTTTCTCATTCATCATCAGATAAGTAGGTTATCAAAGCAATGGATGAAAGAACAGGGTCTGGCTCATGTGGGTATTTCAGTTTCTTCATACTGCGCTGTAAAAAGCAAATGTATGAACTTTAGTATACATGTACTCTGTATATATAATTATACTGATTAGACACACTTATACATGTAAATACATTTTATGTCAATCTAAAACTGACTACATTCAACAAATACTAAAAAGAAAAAGACATTACTTGTAATTGCCTAGATTGTGGTTACAATACCGTACTGACTATAAACTATTTACACTGACAAGATACATATTACATTGTCCAGAAACGGTTAAAATTGTCCAGTTAGTGAATACATTATCTAGATACAATGTAGTGATTACATTAACCAGATATGGATTACACTGACCAGACATACTGATTACAGTAAACAAATTATGATAACAGTGACCTGAGAAACTGATTTCATTGACCAGGCGCATTAGTCTCTGTATAACATAGGAGCCAGACCTGGGGTCAATCGCATTAAATTACGATTACATTGGAATTCTTTCCATTACAATTATCATTACCATTACTTTCATTTACAAAAGTAATAAATTACAATTACTTTTCTAAACAGTAATGAATTACATTACACATTACAAAAAAAGATACAAAGACAATTTTTCATAACATTTCATGGCATTTTTATGGAAGTAATGTATTATATTACAATTACTTGTAACTGAGAAATGGGTGCATTACACATTACTTTCAAAAAAGGTAATGATTACAATGCATTACCATTGCACATCATCCCAGTTCTGATAGGAGCAATGAGAAAAAAACTAAAGAATTCATAGTAATTCCTAATGTATTAAGTAGTACATGTATTATCAAACAGCACAAGTTCTTTTTTAACACTTGAAAAAATTTGATACATGTTTCAATTAGGTTTCCTCTGAATTACAGTACATCAATTTCTTTAAGTGTCATATAGTGTGGCTGTGTGCACATTACAAATTTCAACATTTATGATATGCATGGATATAATTCAATATCTTGAACCTACTGCAGGATGTATCATGTAATAACTTGAAACTTACAGAGCATGTGGGTGATCATACTCGGAGAGTAGTTGTAGCTATGTCACTGTCTGGATCAAGTGAGAGCTTCTATTTGACTGAAACAAATGAGACACAAATGGAGATCATGTAAAACCTAAGAATTTGAATCAAGATACATGTTCATAATGTTAAGAGAATGTTAATGACTAATTGTAATAATAGGAATCTCTTTAAAACACAAAATTAAAATAACATATACTGAAGCTCTAGAGAAGTCTCCATTTGGATTACTGAGTACCTAATTGTTTTATTCTGCCTAGTAAGGTAAATAGACAGGTAACTTTATCACTAAACAGATAAAAACACAGGGTTCCTAAAAAAACAAATAGAAATCTTTCAATTAGCATTGAACAGGAATCATGTCTTCCAACTCATCTATTTTGCGTGTCTGAGAACACCAAGTATTTAGCAAGAACAAATTAAATTGCTATACCACTCTTAAGTCAGCAGTCCCACCGTACATGATATCTTGATATTGTGTAGGTCACATTTGGGGAGTGCAGAAGGATTTACATTCAGATTATATCCACTGGTTGACCAGGGTACTTATAAAGAATCACCCCAGCTGGCTGACTGGTTAGGAGGATTCTGAAACAAGAAAAGCATGCTTTAATTAATGTAGGATAGCAGCTGTAAAAGCTAGGGCACACGGCCCAATATTGTACAGCATGTAATAAATACTTGTCTCAGCACTGAAGAGAATCAAAGCTTATAAAAAATTGAAAAATATCAATCTTACAGAAGAATATACTGTACTTGTAATGTACTTCTAACACTTTACATTGAAGATTGATTTTATCACAGATTTTTTATTTCAATAGGCAAGTCAAAACTCTATTTTCACTAATTAAGCTCACTTTATTTAGAAATAAGCATAATGAATGACAATAAAGACAATATTAAGACATCAGTGAAATAGTTCATAGGTACATGGTACAGCCCACACATATGGATAACATATTATAGGTCCTGAAACTTTTCGAAAGAGCTAGGTCATAAGGCTCTATTAGGTAACTGTCAATAGGCCCCTGTTACGACATAAGGCTCCATGTATTATTATTTGCTACATTATGCTAGACCACTGATGGGGGCAAACATTTAATAGGCTCAAAGATTAATTCACTATTCAGGGTCCATGATTAGCACAAGAATTTGACACAATCTGAGTAACAAAAAAAAAGGTGCATTCTTTTTATATACCCCCTTTTTTATTGCTGACAGATTGGGTCAAAACCAAATGATGGTTAGGACCTGTATATCTGCTCAACTGAAATAATTGTCTATATTTATACAATACATGTACCTTCTATGAACACAAATATCATAAAATATATTAAGATAACACTATTTCTTTAAACACAAGAAAAATTTGTGCATATATAAGTCATAAAAGACAACAAAATATTTTTTTAATCATACATACCTCGCTGAATCCTTACTGAGCGTCGAATACCTCGCTGAATCCTTACTGAGCGTCTAGCTTGTTATGATGAGATAAAGTGAAAGCGGAAGTTCAATTGCGCATGCGCAACTGGGTAGCAGGGAGCTGCCGAAAGCTGCATTCATTACAATTGCAAATTTTATATTACAACCCGTTTTGGACATATTTGTAGGCAGCTCTAGACGATGGCTATGCCGTATCTTCGACAAATTGTGAGTGTCCTTTAGGGAAGTTTGTCTGTCATCACGTTGCAGCAGCACTGTTGTATGGGTAAGTTCAATCAGTTGTCAATTGAAATGTACTACTGTGACTAGTTCATGCAGGTAAAATATGATGTGAAAATAGGAGGCGATGTAAATATGTTGCTTGACTTAGTAGTACTACATACTGATGTTCATTGAATTTAATGAAATTGTTTAATAACGTGCCTGATTTACTATTAATTGTGAAATATTAATTCGAATACATAATTATACAGGTACAAATGTGTTAGTAAGACTGATGTGAAATGTGGATGGCTAAAGAATCCAAAGACAGCCATTAAAACAGATGTTAAGACAATGGAAGAATTATTTCCACCATCTCAACCTGATTATCAGTAAGTGTGAAATATTGGATTAACAAGTAAAAAAAAAAATGGATTAATTGTTCATGCTTTAAGAAGTAATTTTCTTGAATTTTAAGTGCTCTGCGCAGGCCATTCGATGATAATGACAGAAGTTTTTTTCAACAAGAGTTAGCAAAACTAGGCAGATTTATTGGTATAATTGGTTGTTGCCAATTTGCAAAAAATGTTTTACTAATCTGTATTCTGATCTATATTTTGTTATATCTTAGTTATGATCATTTCATTTTCTGACAGAGTTGCTTTCATTTGAATATACTTTTTTTTAAATTTCAGTATTAAGTTTTTATGTTGTTTGATTGTTATGCATGTAAGATGAGAGAATAATTTGTAATATTTGATAGAATATTACAGAATTAGTGTATGTGATCACTGAAATTTTGAAATATATAAAAAATTCTGTGATGCTTACTACCTGTAGATAGGTGTAGACTTATTGTAGAAACTTCTAAATGTTTAACAATTACAAAACTTTCATAAATGTTTAGATACATATTCATATATGTACTAGAAAAACAATAACATGTTTGTATATATACAGCTATGGAATGGATTCTTCAGCCAGAACCATGTGAGCCAGGCCCCCCTGCTCCCATCATAGAAGATCTCTTGACCAGTGCAGAATTTGTTAATTCTGATATGCCCATGGTATGGTTAAGACGAGCTCTGATTTTGTCTGAAGAAGTCATAACAAATACTGCACTGGCAACCAAGGGTCAAAGAAACAATCCAATGTGGTCAATCATCAGAAAAAACAGGATAACAGCATCCAATTTTGGAGCAGTGCTCAGTACAAAGAGAAGACAGTACACTATTATTATTATATACTTATCCAGCATGATTCATGAATTTATGCATCATGAATAGCATTTGATAATTCTAAAACTAATTATGTACAGGTTTCAATAATAACTGTGTACTGCTTATAAATGGCTAGTAATGGATGTTTTTAATTGCAGAATTACCATTTCTCTCAAGAAACGTCTCATGTCCTCATACAACTTAGAATCCATCAAAGCAGTTGCTTGGGGAATTACACATGAGGAACATGCACTGAAGAAATATAAACATGAATTTAATGCTTCAGTGCAACAAACTGGTAATTTTTGTTCTTTAATCTTGATCATTTCCGAACAGACGGCATTGTTCTTAAATTGACCATGACTCCATTTTGAAAGGAACTTTTACCCAAATTTCTCATGAGAATTGTCCATTCTCATTTAATTTTCAAGAAATGAATATATATTTTTTTTTGTTTGAGTTAAAAACCTCATTTACTTTATATCGATTTTATAAATATTAAATGAATATGAAATATAACAACATTTTCTTTAATATACCCGTTTCAATAAAATTGCAAATTTAAAATTTATTTTGATTCAGGGATTTGGCTGCACGAGTCTGGCGTTTTAGGTGCATCTCCAGATGGTTTAGTCCTGCACCCACCAACATGTGATGTGAATTTCCAGACACCAGAGGCTCGAGATGCTGTTCCTGATATAGTTGAAGTGAAATGTCTTTACTCTGCAGCACATTTAACAATATATGAGGCAGTGCACAGTCTAAAGGATTTTTACCTTGGTAAGTACATGTATATACTGATGTATATCAATCTAAATTCATGAAAGCACTCAAACTATAGAGTTCTGTGTTCTATTACTCTTTCAAAATATTTGTATATGAACCTCTATTAACTACATTTCCCCTGCTGTTCCAGTTATTGATATAAAGTTGTAAACCGTATTTGAATATATGTTTTATGCAAACTCTTTGTTGTATTTAGAATACAGAGAAGGCTTTTTCTACCTCAAGTCCAACCATCCTTACTTTCACCAGATACAAGGCCAGCTCCATTTGTGCAATAAGAACTGCTGTGATTTGATTGTTTGGACTACTAAAGACTGCAAAATTATCCGGATCACCAAGGACTCTGAGTGGACAAAGAACATTGCACAATTGATAGAATTTTATTTTAACACTTTCATTCCAGAACTAATTAAAAATTAACAAGATGTATTGAAATAACACATCTAATAAAACAAAAGAAATCAGTGCAGTCCACTTATTTATCATTTGATTTCATATACAAAACATAGATCAACAGCAATGCTAATAAAGTCTCATAATAGCATAAAAATGTTAACATGCATCCCATTCTACTTTACAAGTGAACAATGTTGCATGAATAATTTGTTTCAGAAAAAATAAAAAATCAGATGGATTCATAATTGTAAATGCTCTATGAAATTTCTTTCAAAAGAGGTGCTTGCAAGTTGACCAAGGAGGAACAAAGTTGAAATATCTTGGTTGATAATGGCCTGTAGGTTGCTGGTATGTGGCGAAGTATTTCAAAGTTCTTTATCCTCTCATTAGCCCGTTCCACGTGAATTCTTGCTCTGGCTATTTTGTAACACAGTTCTGCTTCTTTCTTGGTAAACTGCCCTCTTGAGGATAAAAATGCTGGAATGTTCAAGCACACACCTTGGGGTAATTGATCATGGATTGTGAATCCCTTGTCGGCTAAAATTAGGTCTCCCGGTTTGAATTTCTCAAGAACTTTGCTGTGACGCACAATCCCAACATCTGATGTTGATCCTGGATATAAAGGAGAACAGTAAGTGACGGCACCATTTGGGGCGACACAAGTCACTGCTTTAACAGTGTGACGGCTCTTATATGAACTGTATGCCATGGCCTGTGTATCCAGGTGTCCAGGAATATCCTGGGTTGTCTCAATGGCATCCATGGAAGCCCTTGCAGAGGAAAACTCTGCAAATGACTTTGGCATAGAGCCTAAATGAAAATGGGGGAAAATCAATTAATTCAACAGTACTTTAAGTAAGATGTAAAGTTGGCTTAATATTTTCTTAATATTATAGGGAAATAATTTAAGTCTACAATATAGCAACATTCTATAATTATTACATGTATATTATGTTAAAGCAGTCTGCATGATTAGATAGCAAATCAATGTTTGCAATATAGATAAAGAGTATAATGCATCAATATTTGCTTCATAATAGGATTTTCTATTCATGTGAATGTAAATCATCATACAAACCTTTGCATTTAAGCTGACTGGGGAAACATGTGTCAACAACACCCACATACAACATTTCATGGAGGGCATGAACCAATGTGTTAAAAATGTTGGAAATTGTAGATCTGCTTACACAAAACCTGCGAAATGAGAGATAAAATGTATATTGTTACCAAAATATTACCATCCAAGAAAATAAGTACAAAAGGTCCAAGGGTCACATTGCTCACCTTAGCACTCTGCTTCATAGAGATGATCAGAGGTTTGGGATTAACAATGTGTATATATTGAAGGGTATGGACAAAAGTAAACCTTTGTCATCTTCCAATATCCATGAATGAACATTCATCAATAGGAAAATAAGATTTAGATCTTGATACAAAAAAATATATGGTTTGAGGGCGGGGATCTCAATAGCCAATGACAGACAACAGACAAATTTTGATCAGAAAAGCTCACTTGAGCATTTGGCTCAGGTGAACTAATATATACTGAATATAATTTATTATTTATTTCACATTCAAATATTCATTAAATTAATGTAAGTTATTATACCTGTGAGCCAAGTCTATGTCTCTTAGGTTGAGCTTCAGCTTCATTAAAACAATCAGAAGCTGATTTTCAATATTTAGTGATGGTGACCAACCATTAAAGTAATTTAATTCAAAGCGACCAAGCAGTCCCACAAGCACTTCAAAGACATCATATTGTATTGATGTGTAAAGCAGCATCTGCAAAATAAGTCATAAATTTCACAAGAAAGAACCTTTGATAATTTTTTTTTCTAGTATGTAAATTTCATTTTACCTCATCAACAATAATATATATTAACCTTTTCTTCGCTGTCCCTAATTTCTGCTACAGTCATGGGTTTTCTTTTATTGCTGTTGATCTTTAGAGCAACTAACTCTTCTTCCAACTTTTTAATCTCTGAAGAGAGTTGTTGCATTTCTATTGAACAGTTTCTTGAGCAAGATACTGGGTAGCTGTGATCTACATCAACCTTAAGATAAATATATTTTCATTTCACTATATGTATGGATATTGTATCTACTTATTTTTTATATAAAACACCATTTTAAAAAAGATGATTAAAAATATTTGCAAAATGATTGAGGAAGTTACATGTTCTACATCTTCACAATCAACAGCATCTTGTATCTGCTCTTTCTCACAGGATGGACGCTGGGTTATTGTTTTAGCTTCACAGGACTGGGACTGGCACGTCTTCCTCCTTTTCCTGGAAGCATTTTTAATTAATATATTAATATATAAATATTAATCAATTGTATCTAAATAGCATAAACTTTGTACATAATGTTTATTTTGTAATATCAACCACATCTAGCATTCAATATTTGACAAATTAATTATAGGAAATATTAGAATTAGCCAAATTTAGTAAATACTTCCATGAAAAAATTTCTCTCACCTATCTGATTTTTCTGGATCAGGAAAATCCATGTACTTTTTGTCGTTCCATGCAAAGTAGACAGGATCTCCTTCCTTTTTCCCCTCTTTGAAATGGCAGGAACAAATCCTGTCATTTTGATTTTCTGGTTGTCGATCAGCTCTTCTAAATAAAGAAAAGTCAGTTGTCTGTATAGTTTCAAAGCAACAGCATATACCGCAACTGTTATCTCTCATTGTATACACGAAATAGAGGTGCAATTCAATATACATGTATTGAATTTGACGGACAAAATTTATATGTACATCAGTATTACTAGTAGACTATGTACATCATGATGTGTATCAGTATATTTCAACAAGTGTTTAATTGATTTTAATCATGATAATAGACTATGGGCTCCGCAATTTACAACATGAATTCTCTTTATAACAGCTGAATAATGACTACTTAGACTGTTACGAGTACATGTATTAACAATTCTACTTGTACTATTGGTACTATATTAGGCATAAAAATATAGCAGTATTATAATTTACTAAATTAATTTTAATTTTTCATCGACAGTATCACTATGCTTATTGAACTTCGCAGGTGATGACACATGCACTTGTAATAGTCCAGTCTGTTTAAAATCAAACCTACTTGCTCCTTTATTTTGATGGTCGTATTGGAAGGTTTGATTTTAATCAGATTGGTACGTAATGGTCCACATAAGATGTACATGTGGTTCGTGAATATATCAACAGACTAACGCAAATCTATAGATTGATGTATAACGCATTAAAAATAAAGTCTCACTATTCGTTCTCAGGTATCGCCTTGCTTATCAATGAAATAAGTTGTATGATTAGATGTCATGTCCTGAAATCCGGTCAAGATCGCTTATATATTTCATTCAAAACATGCTGAATACATTTAGATGCATTAATACTGACCTGCATATCTTTCCCCATAACGTCCTTTTCTTTGTGTCAGTCGGAAAACGATAGAACTTGCAACTATTTGCGCCACTTCTATGATTGCATGCGAACGCAAAGCAGATCACCATGTTTGTTTGTCACCGGAAGTATTTAAATCTCGCGCGCTCTCGTTTGCGAGCTTACAGCCCCTATTGTTGAAAATATTGAACGCTCCCTTGAAGACATTTCAACATGGAGGGAAACGAGGGAAGCACCAACAACGAAGATGAAAGAAGAAATAAATATATATATATACGAGGGCTGTCCAAAAAGTTCGTGGACAATCGCGTTTTTGTCATTTTAAACGGGTTTATATATGCATATTGTATACCAACATATTTGTCATAAAATTCCAAATCAGATTAAAGTAGTTTTGAATGTTTTCATTAAAATTAAACTTAAATTTTACTGTATTAAAGTGTCGCGAAAAGCACGAACGGCCCATTGTCAAAATTGTCCAAACTTCGAGATTGAGTTTTCAGATAAGAATATGAACAGTATTTTTAATACAGGTAAAAAACGTCAAAATATTCAACTGTGAAGTAGTCAGAATTGTGAACGTCATTTTCATACGTCATTTAAAGCCGTTTTTAATTGAGCAGAGGATATTTCAAGGAGTTTACGGCAAGAACATGTCTTTGTAAACGCCAGAAAAAGCGACGTCGGCGGATCGCATGGAACAGCGCGCCATCATTAAATTCTGCGTAGAATCGGGGAAAACACCTATCGGAACGAAACAAATGATGGAGAACAGAAAAAGGCATCGACACATATCAAGATCACTAGTCTACAAGTGGCACAAACGATTTTCGGATGGAGTTTGCGATTTAAAAGACGCTGAAAAAAGTGGAAGGCCTTTGCTTTGTGACGATAAAACGAAATCCCGCATTCATGACATTGTCATGAAGGACAGACGTCTGACGTTAAGAGAAGTCGCGTCAATAAGTGATGTTAGCAAATCTTCGGTTTTTAATATCCTCACTGAAGACTTCTGTATGAGTCGTGTTTGCGCAAGATGGGTGCACAGAACTTTTATCCGATAAGCACAAAAAAGACGAATGCAGACAATAAGGCTTTCATACAGAATTTCAAAAGAGGAGGAGAGAAGTGGCTTGACAGAATCATTACTACGGACGAGACTTGGTTGCATCAATTTGATCCAGAAACAAAAACAGAATCCAGCATTTGGAAACACCGGGGTGCACCAGCACCGAAAAAGGCGAAGGTTGCGAAATCCGTGGGTAAACAAATGTACATATTCTTTGCTGATCGGCACGGAATGATTTTGGTCCACGCTGTACCCTCCGGTCGGACGGTGAATGCTGCATACTAATCCAAGGTAGAGAACTACCCATTTCATCACATTTGAATTGTAATTACAGATTTAAAAACGTCCATTTCGCTACATTTAGCATATCGTAATTCATAAATTTAATACCCGGACATTCTAATCTTAATTTTGATTTATTTAATTACTATATATATTAATAAACCCACATATTCTAAAGCCACATACAGTGTACCAAACGAAACATTGGTTTTATTTATTACAGCTGTTACGCCGCGACTTTTTTAAGGCAATTAAGAAAAAACGCCCTGCCATGGCTGTGGACCTTGGAAATATCATCCTACACCAAGATAATGCACCTGCACATACGGCAGCTTCCACGTGTCTGGAAATCGAACTCCTAGGATTCAATCTTCTTGAACACCCGCCATGCAGTCCGCATCTTGCTACCATGGATTTTGCAATTTTTCCTTTCATCAAATCACAGCTAAGAGGAGTAAGATTTGAGAATTCTGATGAACTTAAATATGCTACTCGAACCATTGTATCTAAAATCGACAGTAAATGGTATTCGGATGTGTTCGATTCATGGCTAAGAAGGTATGGAACGCCATAGCTGCCTTATGTGCCTATTTCATGTGAAGATGGTGCTTTATTATATTATGCTGTGGTTATATCATGTGAAGACGGTGCTTTATTATATGAAGGTGGTGCTTTATTATATGAAGATGGTGCTTTATTATATGAAGAGGGTGCTTTATTATATGAAGGTGGTGCTTTATTATATGAAGGTGGTGCTTTATTATATGAAGATGGTGCTTTATTTTATGAAGGTGGAGCTTTATTATATGAAGATGGTGCTTTATTATATGAAGATGCTTTTTTATGTGAAGGTGCTTTTTTATGTGAAGATGGTGCTTTATTATATGATGGTGCTTTTTTATATGATGGTGCTTTTTAATGTGAAGGTGATCACTCGGAACCCCTCTTATTTTTGAATACTGAGTTAACAATTTATGTATTATCTCGAAATATTGAAAGTAAAACAAAAAATTGATGCGATCAAAATCCATTTGATACACTATTGCTAGTTCCTCTTTTTTCTAGCACAATTAGTATATAAGCTATCGAGGAGATCTAGCTGTGTACGACTTTACCCCAATCGAACTTACATCTAGTTTAAAGTGACTACTATATAATAACGGAATATTACAAGAATTAAAGCCTAGTAACGTTATCCTGAAAAGCAGAAAATTGAATTTACTAATTATTTGTGTTTAAGCGAAGGTTATGCCCTAGCAATCTGATTAAAATAAGATCTTTGATCCGCTCTTAATTGGGAGTTGATTTTAATCAACTCTCCTATGCAGTTACTCAGACAAACCGAAAGTGAAACAGTGTTTGGACCTCATCACAAATCATCGCTGCTGACAAGACTTAGTTCTTGAACATAATTGATAGATTCGATGTAATGTATGCTACAGCATTGTTTTACAAGGAAACTTATTTATAAATACCTTGAAAATAGTCAGATTTTAAATGGTAGGAACAATTTAGATATTTTTTGTAGTCGTATGTATTCCTACGCCAGAGTTCAATATAGTCTCGTTCAATTCGACGCCGGCTGTCTCCGTAAATCGCCGACAAGCAGAGAGTCTCCCTTAATTGCTTGTCGGAGATTTACGGTGTCAGCCGAGCGTTTGGTTGAACGAGACTATAAAGTTCAATATTGCTTGGATCCATACAATTTTCGAGAAATATTTCTATTACTGATACATAGTTTGATTGAATTCATTTTATCTTTAAATATTATTTAAGATGATTCATATGGGGGTTTCTCGACATTCTTGTCGAAAAAGTCCAAGGAAAGGTCTACTATACTATAATATAGCTCAAAGAAAGCCCTTTTATAAGTGGTAAAGGCAAAAGTAAAATGTCAAGAAATACTGACAAAATATTGTATTACATGTATTCAATTAATCATATTTGTCAATTCAGTTGAGATTAAGTCGTACAGTTCATCCTTTAACATAAATACTTATTATGCTAAAAAGGAGAAACTAGCAATTGTGTATTAAATGGATTTTAACTGTATCAATTTTGTTCTAGTTTCAAAAGTTCGAGATAATAAATGTTTAACCCAGTCTTCAAAAATAAAGTTCCGAGTGACCATCTTCACATTAAAAAGCACCATCACATAAAAAAGCACCATCTTCATATAATAAAGCACCATCTTCATATAATAAAGCACCACTTTCATATAATAAGGCACCATCTTCATATAATAAAGCACCATCTTCATATAATAAAGCACCACCTTCATATAATAAGGCACCATCTTCATATAATAAAGCACCATCTTCATATAATAAAGCACCATCTTCATATAATAAAGCACCATCTTCACATGAAATAACCACAGCATAATATAATAAAGCACCATTTACATATAAAATAGTCACATTAGGCAGCTATGGCGTTCCATAAGAAGGTGTGAGAAGTGTTTGCAGTGCAAAGGTGACTACGTTGAAAAGTAACAGAAACCAACGCGCTACGTACGCGCTACGTACGACGTTATAAAAACGTCGTGTAACCGTCAGACTGGGCCGTGCGGCCTGTACAGGCAATGCTTTTGTAGTGATAACTACATTATGAGAATGTACATTGTTCTGAATTTTATACACATGCATTATTATAGTCTATATTAAAATATTTTAATACTTTTTTAAATATAGCGTCGTTATTTAGAATGAAATCACATGTGTCCACGAACTTTTTGGACAACCCTCGTATATGTGTGGGCAATATATTTGCAAAAGGCATCATTTACTTATTAAAATATACATGTATATCAATAAGTAAGTCAAAAACATGTATACCCGAATACCCCAAAAGTGACGGAGTTAGGGTAGTGACGTAGTTAGGATCACTATATACCTAATTAAAAAACTTGCTTTATTTTTTTCTATAATTTTATCAAAGAATGTATAATTCAGTTGATAATCACTCTTTTTATTAAAGCGGTAACAATTATTATGAGTTTTTGTTTGTTTTAAGGCTCAATCTTTCGAAAAAGTTGACAAAATCATATTGCCTATTACACATCCCGATCCCTATTTTATTTCGTGCCAGTTGCGACGTAACCGAAATGACGTACTATACAGGGAGTATTCATTATTGCCAATATTTTACTAATTGAAGATAGGTTCAATTCAATTGTACCTATCTTTAATTCAATTGTACCTATCTTCAATTCATTGCATTTGTACCTATCTTCAATTCATTTGTACCTATCTTCAAATGAATTAAAGATAGGTATAATTGAATTGTACCTATCTCTAATTCAATTTGAAGATAGGTACCATTGAATTGAAGATAGGTACAATTATTTGAAGATAGGTACAAATATTTGAATATATGTTAATTTGGCGTTCCATAAAGCACTAGTCTAAATTCCTATATGTAAAATTGAGGATTTACATTAAAAGAAATCTGAATAGCAATTGAATAAATTAATTTTTCAGAACCTTTGTTGTTATTTTTAATATCTACTGTACTGCTATAAAGCTGTCCGATGCTTGATAAAAATTGTCCGATCCATGGTGAAATAGTTCAACACTTCAATAATGTGCTTTATTTTCTACATTTTTAAACATTTTACAATTTTTTCATCAATAATTAAGCAAGGGGAAAACCTGTAGCTTTCAGAACAAGTTTTATTTATATTTGAATGATATTTAATGCGTAAACAAAGGGAACAATCCGAAGGTGTCCGATGCATGGTGAAATCTCCCTATTACATGAACATATATAGGCCTAGGTCTATCATCCCACAAAGTTTGGTTGTTCAAATCGTTACTGTTTTTGAGAACTCGTCGAAATAAGGTTTTTTGTCTCGGGACAGGAAACGGGCAAACGGAAGTCATCAATGAAGATTAAATGTATTATTTCTTGTTTACTTGCCTATCTTACATTGTTATCTATCGAGGTAACTAAAACTATCGACTGAAAACAGTTAAACGAATAAACAGCTTGATTTGTTTGAACTCTTCCGGTGTGGACCGGCAAAGACGGTCGAGAAAATGAAACTGTTTCAACACATCTTTAATCATATTATATTTCTTATCACCAGTGAAAGTTTTCTGTCCTGGTCTCTTACAGTTTCACAGAACTTGCGGGTACAAAATATATTTTTAAAAACCTTCCTGAGATAATCGAGATATCTCACCGGAAGTAGAATCTTTTTTTTTTATTTAACATTGCATAGATGACATATGTAAGGATTTATACTAATATCTTTATTCTACGGAAAATAAATTAAATACGTAAAAACAAAAAAAAATTGAAGTGCTTCCGGTGCCAACCGGTAGTTACGCCGAACAAAACAAAAATGTTTAAACACATCTACAAAAATAGGTTTATCATCCCTCAAAGTTTGGATGTTCAAGTCTTTATCGTTTTTTGAGATCTCGAGGAGTCAAGGTATTTTGGCTCCGGACAGGAAACGGACAAACGGAAGTGCTAAATGAAAATGAAGATCAGTATTTGTTAAACATTAGACAACAGGACTTTATTATCTATCAATTAATCAAAAATTGTCAAAGAAAACAGTTTAACTTATAAACAAGATTGTTTGTTTGAACTCTTCTGGTGTGGACCGGAAGTGACGGGCGACAAAAGAAAGCAATTTAACACATTTGTCAGTCAAATGTCTATCAGCCAGGAAAAAATAAGAAAGAAAGAAAGAAAGAAAGAAAGAAAGAAAGAAAGAAAGAAAGAAAGAAAAAACTTTACAATCACTATATGGTCTTTCGTTGGAACGGAAGACCTTAAATTTTCAGCGTCATTTCCAAAAAAGGCCTTTGTTTTTTTCAATTGTTCCCAGAATATTATATATCAGCTACCCCTTAACAATGGAGCCCACGTTGGGACTCCAAAGTGCCGTTTAGGAAAAATTCCCGGTGATTAATGTATGCCTGTTGTCATTTCCTATACCGCCAACATTTTCCATATATTTGTGCACATCGTATTATCCTGTGTGTAAGAGTTTATTTGAAGCCTATGTAAAATATTCATCTAGTGATCTGTGAAAAGAATTAAGCTAGCGACCTGTGAAAAGTATTCTCATAGCGACCTTTGAAAAGTATTCATCTAGCGAGGAGAATTTTTGCACAGGAACGGATCTAATTTCTATCTGATCACGCCACCGTGGGAATTCTTAATTAGCGAATTCCGATTCGATGACGTCACGATCAAAATGGCTGTGCCCATGGTAATGTTTACCTAGTTCCAGTGGGGTCCAACGTTATCGCGATTCGTTATAGTGCATGCAATTAACTTGACATTTCTAGGATCCGAGGAATGCTTAAACAGATACCTCCAGTCTATTCATTTGTGACTCATAACTGATGTGTTCAATTTCATTTGTGTTGTTTTTTACGGGCCAGCAGAAGGCGGTCCGTTATTTGATACACATTTAAATATTGTAACTGCATTTCTGCGGGATGTTTATTTTTGATAGAATTAGTTTTAGGGTTATTTTTATGAATTAAAAGGAAATTTGCTTATAGAAAAATGTTTTATGTCTTAAAAGAATATTACATATTTTTTTGTTGACTTTTACCCTCATATGTAAAGTAAGTCATAGACTGTCGTGTTAGGCGCGTTATTATCGAGACTATAATCTATTCTAAAAATTTCGGAGTTTTTCATTCTTTTCTAAACAATGAATCGGGATCGGTATACGGCACATGCTAAAGACCTGAAATACAAAATGATATATTTGAATTTCTGTGTGCTGCGTCAAATAAAATGACTTTGTGTGTGTATTAATTATATTGTCATCTGCAATGTGGTAGAAAAATATCATGAAATGACATCCAAATCAATTATTTCTGAATCAGCAAAAATAGGAAAGCACTGAAAATTTTAATTGACATGAAAATTTAAGCTAACCTGATTTATTTTTTACTCTTTTGAGAACCTCGTGTAACTAAATACCCATGATTATCTTCATTAACTGAAGTGTAGATACACGTAAGATTTATAATTCCATTTAGGAAAAAAAAATTATCCGGCTTATTTTTTACAGATTCTACCGGATGAGCATGATTATATATATATCCCAGATAGCAAGCTTATATTGGCCCAGCGTTTGCCCGATGTTATCATTTATGTGGGCCCTATGTCGGAAAATAACATCGACCCAATGTAATTTTGCTCATCGGCTCAACATTGCACCAATACGCTGGCGTGATGTTGGCCCATTGTCAGTAGATTAAAAGTTTTAATGTTGGCCCAATGTTGGGGCAACGATTTAATCCAACCATTATTCCCCAAACTTTGTCTTATAAAACAATCTCACAAAGATTAACAGTAAGTCTAATCTTTATTGTTTTCTCACAGAAATATAATCAATATTCAAATTTTCAGATGCTTTTTTTATTGTCGATCTATATACTTCCACATCCCTTCAATCTTCTTCATTTGTTTTCTTTACTCCTATTTTCACCCCCTTTTCCAATCAGATTAATAACGAATCACAACAAATGAGTTTGGTCACTATCTTTAGTTCAGTTCCTGTTTAGTTCTTTAGTTCTGACCTCGTTGATAACTTCAAAAGCCCGTTTTCGCCAAATGCTGCTGTAAATTAAAAAAATTATCATATAAAATGAAAAAAAAAATGATATGTATAGAATTGCATTTACATAATAACAATAATAATCCAGAAAAATCCTCAATATATAACGATTTAAAAAAAAATGTAATACATTATTTTGTCTTATCAAATTTAGTTTTCAATCCAACAATAATTTGTTTGCGGGAAGGGGGCATATTTTACTCTGCACAGTTTTGATATGTGTATTAGAATTTGTTGGCAATATAACTGCTTTTTTACTATGAATAAGTCAATTTGAATTTTCAGAGGAGGAGGCCAGGGGCGCAGGGGAGGGGGGGGGGGGGTCTGAATATATCCGACCTTCTTTAGATCCGTGCAAGACCCACAGCTTTTGATCTAATATCATCAGCATATTATGCCGATAATTTATCATACAAACATACGACAGAAGTATATATTAAAGCTGCATTGAGGAAAATTATATAATTTTGCCCTGACATATTCTGATCATCTGACGTCAATGATAAAAAAATTGTGTCTTTAACTTGAGCCGATAAACTGCATGGTTCTACTCATCTTCACAAATAATACAGGAGACAGCCATGTCACCGAGTTTGAACATCAGCAGGAGGATGTCTGTACAACAAAATGTCCTTTAATTTGTTTCCAAATTTTCACTTAAAAGTTTTGAGAACATTATTGTATAATAATCACCCATATATAATACAAATCTGTAAAAGAACATCTGCATACTTACATTATCCCGGCATGCAGCCATGATGATAGCATAAGATCAAGTTATTCTGATGGATTTGTCAAAAATGACATCACAGTTTTTTTGGTGTAATGTTTCATTCACGAGTTCAGAAAAGTTACTATGCATTGATACTGCATTTCATTCAAATTGTAGACTAGTAAAATGCCTCGTGATGGACACACATAATATAGTCATGTACATTTAAAAAAAAAACCACTTAAATTCTAAATCTGAAATTAATTTGAATACATTTATATTTATAGTAACCATTATATATTCATAATGTATTCAATATAATATAAATCTAAATTAATCTAAAGATTTTTAATTATGAAAGACTTTTAGTCAATAGTTTTCTAAAGACACGCCAGTTTTAAAATTATATACTTTGTTAATCTGTAAAATAATCATTTATATAAAAATTCAAAACACATGTTATAGTCCGTCGGCCCGACATCGGTGCAGTGTATTCGCGCCCACCGAGATCAATTTGATATTGGCCCAACATTGGTACAATGTTTGTGTACCAACGTTGGATGAACTACGTTGATCCAATATTGGAACGATGCCAATACACCAACAGTGATAAATACAATGTTGGTCCAATGTTGGTCCAACGTCGTTCTACCGACAGTGATATGTAGCCAACCTTACAACCATAAGCCAACGTTGGGCCAACGTAAGCTTGCTATTTATGCACCTTTAAAATAATCCATTTCTATTTTATTATGTGGGCCTTGAAATCATATAAACTAATGCATTAAGTTTTAATTCAATACAATTCAACAACAAAAAATCTAATTAGTTTGAAAAACACAATCTTCAAGAGAATAAGGATGAGTTGATACTTCATACTATGGCAATGATCATACAATTACCGTTAGAAATGCTTTCAGTAACGAACTCGATTCTTAATTATTCATAATAGTAAAATGTTGAACTTCAAAACGTGTGGCTGAAAATACATTAAGATTAACGATTAACAATAACAATTAGTACAACCAGCTCATTATTTATTCTCTGTGGTGTTTTTGTTATGTAAACAACCAATTGTGATTTACACAACAATTACATTTTAGCGGCCCATTTGACGCTTGCGTCAATATTATTAAGGTTTTCCGCTGGGAGCGGAAAACCTTACTATTATTCTGAAAAATTTTCAAATTTCTTATTAGGGTCTTCCGTCTTCAGCGGAAGACCCTTCTATTATTCTATTGTTTCTTTTTCACTTTTCTTATTAGGGTCTTCCGTCTTCAGCGGAAGACCCTTCTATTATTCTATTGTTTCTTTTTCACTTTTCTTATTAGGGTCTTCCGTCTTCAGCGGAAGACCCTTCTATTATTCTATTGTTTCTTTTTCACTTTTCTTATTCTTATTAGGGTCTTCCGTCTTCAGCGGAAGACCCTTCTATTATTGTAATGTTTCTTTTTCACTTTTCTTATTATTATTAGGGTCTTCCGTCTTCAGCGGAAGACCCTTCTATTATTGTAATGTTTCTTTTTCACTTTTCTTATTATTCTTTTTTTGTCTTACAAATTTTGTGCAGGCGATTTCTCGGAGATGACTCGTTCGATTTCCTTCAAATTTTCAGGGGTGATGCCTAGTCATATGAATTTTATACCGCAGGAACAATTTTTAAAAATTCACTTCCGGTCGGAAGTTATCGTCGTTTTACGATTTTTAAAAGTCAATTTTGTCGGCGATGTTTCTCAAAAACGAGTAAAGATAGAGAACTGAAATTTTCAGAGATGATAGATCTAGCAATATCCTCGTGTACCTCGGTCAAGAGAATGTCCGCCGTCACTTCCGGTCGTCACTGGAAGCAAATTTAAAAAATGAAAATTTTCAACTTTTTATTTTTATATATTTTTTCCAATTAGATGATAGTGACCCTTTTACTGATTCAGAATATGTAATTTGTTTTAAAATCGATCAAGGCGTTCTCGAGAAATTAAGCGTCAAAGTTCTGAAGCGGAGTCCGAGTAGCTCAGTCGATAGAGTCGTGGACATGGCCCAGGCGACCCGGGTTCAAGCCTCGAGTGCCGCAAAAAAAATTTCTCTTTTTTTCGCTTAGATCTACGATTTTATCTTTGAATTGATAAGTTTAATCTTATCTATTCAAAAATTGGACGGAAGACCCACTCGTTGCTCGCAACGAGATCGAATCTAGTTATTATTAGGGTCTTCCGTCTTCAGCGGAAGACCCTTCTATTATTGTAATGTTTCTTTTTCACTTTTCTTATTATTATTATTATTATTATTCTTTTTTTGTCTTACAAATTTTGTGCAGGCGATTTCTCAGAGATGACTCGTTCGATTTCCTTCAAATTTTCAGGGCTGATGCCTAGTCATTTGAATTTTATACCGCCGGAACGATTTTTAAAAATTCACTTCTGGTCGGAAGTTATCGTCGTTTTACGATTTTTAAAAGTCAATTTTGTCGGCGATGATTCTCAAAAACGATCAAAGATAGAGAACTGAAATTTTCAGAGATGATAGATCTAGCAATATCCTCGTGAACCTCGGTCAAGAAAATGTTGGCCGTCACTTCCGGTCGTCACCGGAAGCAAATTTAAAAAATGAAAATTTTCAACTTTTTGTTTTGATATATTTTTTCCAATTAGATGATAGTGACCCTTTTACGAGGGTCAATCAAAAAATACGAAGACTTTTGTCATAGCTATGTTACTTAACGTCATATCATTACTAAATTTGGTAGACATAATTTAGCAATAGTTTTAAACAATTTGCAAGAAAAAAAATTAATAAATTCCTTTATTTCTAAGAATTTTTTAGAATCTAGTCCTGCAAAAATAAGGTCACGGCGCACGGTCAAGATTTGTGTTATGTCAACAATAAACCATATAATGTTAAAAGTAATATCTCTATAAATTGGGCTTAAAACCAAATAACATTGAAACCTCAAATTAAGTATAGTCATAGTATTCTATGTACCAAACAATGACAGGATATATTGTTTTGTCAAACAAATATTAGTAACTAAAGACAGTAGTCCTCTTTAGAATTGACTAAAAACATCGACGTCGCCGGACGTCACGGCGCAACGAGAAGTACAAACAAAATAAATTTTAACTCACAAAAAAGCCGATACAAGCTATGAAAATGCTCAAAGGTGCAAAAGATAAAGCAACAATTATTTGCAAGTTTGTGTTTAACTGTAATAATTTTTTGGGGGGTGGTGGTAATTGTATTTTGAATATAAAACAGTCAGAAAGAGAGTAAAATATCTGTAAATATTTGGTCAAAAAATAAGTAACGTCAACCGACGTTCAGGATTATCCCTACTGTATACTAAGAGATACACGGTTAGAAAATGAAAAATTCGAAGAACTAACTTATGATTCTTGCATAAATGTGTGCAAATAAGATGTTAAGTGGTTCAGTGCCATTTTAAATTGTAAGGAGAAAGGCACAAGAGACTAAGCGCGATATAAAGATGGGGTATATCTATAAACTGTCCGTGTTTTATCTTGACGTCATGTTTTGAACGTTACCGTGCGCCGTGGTGACATAACATGTTGTTTTTAAAAAGGGGTAACAAAAATACCGTTTCATCAAATGGACTAAAACTTCGCATATCAATAACATAAGTGTTGGTGCACAGGTTAATCTGTTGAGTATGACTTTCATTAAAAATATATGATAGACAGCCACATTGTCTTCGTATTTTTTGATTGACCCTCGTACTGATTCAGAATATGCAATTTGTTTTAAAATCGATCAAGGCGTTCTCGAGAAATTAAGCGTCAAAGTCCTGAAGCGAGAGTCCGAGTAGCTCAGTCGATAGAGTCGTGGACATGGCCCAGGCGACCCGGGTTCAAGCCCCGAGTGCCGCAATTTTTTTTTCTCTTTTTTTCTGTTAGATCTACGATTTTATCTTTAAATTGATAAGTTTAATCTAATCTATTCAAAAATCGGACGGAAGACCCACTCGTTGCTCGCAACGAGATCGAATCTAGTTATTATTCTTTTTTTGTCTTACAAATTTTGTGCAGGCGATTTCTCGGAGATGACTCGTTCGATTTCCTTTAAATTTTCAGGGCTGATGCTTAGTCATATGAATTTTATATCGCAGGAACAATTTTTAAAAATTCACTTCCGGTCGGAAGTTAACGTCGTTTTACGATTTTTAAAAGTCAATTTTGTTGGCGATGTTTCTCAAAAACGAGTAAAGATAGAGAATTGAAATTTTCAGAGATGATAGATCTAGCAATATCCTCGTGCACCTCGGTCAAGAGAATGTTTGCCGTCACTTCCGGTCGTCACCGGAAGCAAATTTAAAAAATGAAAATTTTCAACTTTTTGTTTAGATATATTTTTTCAAATTAGACGACAGTGACCCTTTTACTGATTCAGAATATGTAATTTGTTTTAAAATCGATCAAGGCATTCTCGAGAAATTAAGCGTCAAAGTTCTGAAGCGGAGTCCGAGTAGCTCAGTCGTTATAGTCGTGGACATGGCCCAGGCGACCCGGGTTCAAGCCTCGAGTGCCGCAAAATTTTTTTCTCTTTTTTTCGCTTAGATCTATGATTTTATATTTGAATTGATAAGTTTAATCTTATCTATTCAAAAATTGGACGGAAGACCCACTCGTTGCTCGCAACGAGATCGAATCTAGTTATTATTCTTTTTTTTCTTACCGATTTTGTGCAGACGATTTCTCAGAGATGGCTTGATAGATTTCATTCAAATTTTCAAGATTAACGTGTTTTTATCTGAAGTTTATTGTTTTTTATCAATTTCTGAAAATACACTTCCGGTCGGAAGTTATCGTCCGTTTACGATTTTAAAAAGTCAATTTTGTCGGCGACGTTTCTCAAAAACGAGAAAAGATAGAGGTCTGAAATTTTCAGAGAAGATAGATCTACCGTTTTTCTGGTGCAACACACTCACCAAAATGTCCGCTGTCACTTTCTGTCGTTTTTGGAAAAAAATTTCAAAAATAAATTTTTTCGACTTTTTTATTTTTTAATATTTTTCTTTGAAATTTTTACACCTTATAGTGACCCTTTTACTGATTAAGAATATGTAATTAGTTTTAAAATCGATCAAGGCATTCTCGAGAAATTGAGCTTCAAAGTCCTGAAGCGGAGTCCGAGTAGCTCAGTCGTTATAGTCGTGGACATGGCCCAGGCGACCCGGGTTCAAGCCTCGAGTGCCGCAAAATTTTTTTCTCTTTTTTTCGCTTAGATCTACGATTTTATCTTTCAATTGATAAGTTTAATCTTATCTTTTCAAAAATCGGACGGAAGACCCACTCGTTGCTCGCAACGAGATCGAATCTAGTTCTTATTATTATTCTTTTTTTTTCTTACCGATTTTGTGCAGACGATTTCTCAGAGATGGCTTGATAGATTTCATTCAAATTTTCAAGATTAACGTGTTTTTATCTGAAGTTTTTTGTTTTTTATCCATTTCTGAAAATACACTTCCGATCGGAAGTTATCGTCCGTTTACGATTTTAAAAAGTCAATTTTGTCGGCGACGTTTCTCAAAAACGAGAAAAGATAGAGGTCTGAAATTTTCAGAGATGATAGATCTACCGTTTTTCTGGTGCAACACACTAACCAAAATGTCCGCTGTCACTTTCTGTCGTTTTTGGAAAAAAATTTCAAAAATTGATTTTTTCGACTTTTTTATTTTTTAATATTTTTCTTTGAAATTTTTACACCTTATAGTGACCCTTTCACTGATTAAGAATATGTAATCAGTTTTAAAATCGATCAAGGCATTCTCGAGAAATTAAGCGTCAAAGTTCTGAAGCGGAGTCCGAGTAGCTCAGTCGTTATAGTCGTGGACATGGCCCAGGCGACCCGGGTTCAAGCCTCGAGTGCCGCAAAATTTTTTTCTCTTTTTTTCGCTTAGATCTGCGATTTTATCTTTGAATTGATAAGTTTAATCTTATTTATTCAAAAATCGGACGGAAGACCCACTCGTTGCTCGCAACGAGATCGAATCTAGTTATTATTTTTTTCTTCTAGACGCCAACTTTGATCCTTAATATCTCGCTCGTTTGTTCACCGATTGTTTTGAAATTTTCAGGACTGATAACAATCCGCGTGATGTTGCCGTTGCATATTTTAGTTGAGGAAAATCCCTATCCGGTTTTGAGTTATTCCCCTTTTAGTAAAATTTAATGACTTCTTTTGTCCAGGGGGTTTAGCTTTAACGATGACTGGCAGAGTCTCAAAGATGGGCTCGTTTGGAAGCTAATACATTGAATTTGTGCGAGATATATTTTATTTATTATTTAAATGCAAATATAAGGGGTGGTATAGATGTTGAAACAAAGGTAAGAAAAAAATCAAAAAAATTCGCGTATTTTCCGTGTTAGTTTTCTACCTGATAAAAATTTGTTATAACATGTATTTTAAAAGTTCTTGGTCTTACTCAGACCTTTCATTCGGTATGCCGAATAAAGGGCTGGCCCTTATAATTAGGGAGTTAGAGGCGTCCAAAGTTTCTTGTCAATAACTTAAAAAGGAATAAAAATTTCTAATGCATTATTGAAGCAAAGTTGTAAAGAAATTAATTTTGAATCCTTCTATAGTATTCAATTTAATGTTTTCGTAATTTATAGTCAGTATTTGCAGAAACAATTGTTGTCAGTTCGGTCCATTTTTGTGGGGGTGCGCACGTTTATGAGGTTATGAAAGGGCTTCTTGTAATGCACTAACTGATACAAGTAGTGCGCAAAAATAATTCCACATAAAATTCCCAAATGTTTTTATTCATATGTACATTTTCATTTCATATAGATGAACCTCTTTGACCTTATTTTTGTTGTTTGTTTCATAACTGTGCCCCTGTCTATATTTAGATGCATTACGAGACTCAGGTAACCGATCGATAGGAGAGTCGCTAGCTGTATTCAGGCCGTCGCCTAGACGATAGTGCATGTGCTTGTAGAGCTGGACGTACACGTTTAACGCGTCGCCCCACTGTGTTACTGTAACAGAGACATTTTGAATTGTTTCAGTACTGGGAGATGTGTTAATAAAATGGTTCCAATGCATGGTAATTAAACTCAACTTTTCTACAATACGTTTACACGACAGTCTTATAAAGCACAATGTGTATTACTGACATGACAAATGTACACTGGCAATTTAAACGAACGCGGGATTGCTCCCGATAGAACAATTCTGTTAAAGCAAAAAAAAAAAAACAATACTGATTTGCGATGGATATAATATAATTATCATCGTGGAGATGATTTTAAAAAGTGAACTAAATATTCGTATACGATAATATTTGAATCCAAAGCCGCTAGTTTTAAGTTACGGTTATCAGGGATATTAATTATGACTTGCCCCGCGTTTCAGGTTTTTTACTTGCAAAACATCTACAAACGAAAATACCAAACAACCTTCAGCAGCAACTTATAAATTATTTATTCCATACACAATTCTAAAGAGGTAATTAAATAAATTTTATAAATGCTTTATACTTGTATACATTCGCTATCTTCCATGGAAAAAAGTGGCATGGAAAAAATGTTCAATGTTCATCAAATACGCTGTAGTCTTAGCAATCGAAAATAATTAACAAACTGTATATTGATAGATTGACATATCAACAAACATTCAGACCCGCAATGTGTTTTTTTACAAGTTCTATAAAATGTAGAATCAATGACTGAATTCTTTACCGTTTTCCGTGTTGGTTATTTTGAATCACGTGTGTACGTTATGTGTAGCCATATAGATGAACACTTTAAGTGTTTAATTTTTATAAGAAATTGTGTACATGCAGAGCAATGCGATGCTAGGACAATTAAATTCCAACAATGTATATGGTGAGGCCGGTCAGACTGATACTGGTTCTGCTTGTTCTACAAATAGCGAATGAAGACGAAGTATTTAGGTGTTATATTTTAAACAAATATAAGTATTGCTTTCTTTAAAGCTTGCATTACTCAACAAAGTATTTTATTGGAATCATTCTTAGTTACCTTCACTGCATATGTGCCGCTCGGTCTGTATCCCGGAAAAATTGACTACCATCCGAAATTTTTCATACAAGGTCTACATACTTGCAGCTAACATTACCTTTAAAAATACATTTTAGAATTTGCCGCTGTTTATAAATTTATTAAAAAGACGTGCAGAATCAAGTGGTAATATGTCGTTTGATATGGGATTTATGACGTCTATTTATTTTGTTTTCATTAAAATTATTTCATTATTTCAAGCTTGTGGGTGGAATGAAATCAGTTTCACATGTTACATGACATAAAGATGTCCTCTCCCCACTTTTTCTCGCAGCAACTATTTTTTTTAAAATTTACATAAAAAATTGAATTGTCATGGAGTTGCCCGCCCCCCCTTTTTTTTGTAGCATGTAAAAAAAATGGTTTGAAAATCATGATATTATGAGTGAAATTTTAAAAATTTTAGAAAATTCTTTAAAAAAAATTCTTTTTTTGCTTGTCAAGATTTGTTGGATGAGTTTGCCCCCCCCCCCCCCACTTTCAAAAACGATGCTACGTGCTAGGAAATTACTCCTCTTTAATAAACAAAACAAACTAACAAACATAACCGATCCAGATAAATATAATTACATCTATCAAAAATAACCTTAAAAAACAAACTACACATTCATCCTTCACCCACAATATTGCCTTTTCGATATTTGTCATCGTTTTAGACCCGTGTAACAATCTGTTACATTATATATGTAAGTAGGTGCTTGCACAACAAAGAACCCCTTGCTGATCTACATTTTCAATAACGCATACAAAGAAAAAATATATTTTGATTTATTTTTGAATTTCTTTTGATGTATAAAAAAAGGGAAGAAATTGGTTCTCAGTCTCTCTTTATGCCTGTTTGTTAGCGGTTAATCCAAGTTCATTTTGAATTTCCTTTGGTAATTTAAAAAATGCGATGTAAATTTTTTTTTTCATGCAATATTTCGGATAAAGCAATGAAGAGTTGTTTCTTGAAATTTTATTAGACCATAAAATTGTAAAATGCTAGCATTGAAAATTGTGCCCGATTTCTTTTTTTTTTTTTAAGGTAAAACTTTATTGATTTAAAAAATGATTCTTTGAGACAAACAAATTGACATAATCAATAAGAGTTTGACAATCTCTAACTGCAGGTCTGTAGCTTTTAGTCAGAAAAAGAATCGGATGGACGACCTAGGACACAGATCGTCCATCCGAATTTCTTGAAAATTGCCATTTTTTTCGTACGCGGACGCAATACTCACCGAGACTAAATGGTTCGTATCTTAAGTTTTAACTGCTTTGAAAGGTTATATTGGTTTTTTGATAATTATGAACATGAATATTTAAATAAAAATGGTTAAAATTATAGTAAAATTACCGGCATTGGTCTTCTCCGTGCGCGGATCTAGAAGGGGAAGGGTTCCAGACCCCCCCCCCCCCCCCAGCGAAATTTCTTTCAATTACGTGTACATTATAAACTTACCAAATATGCCTCAGACATCCCTTGGCAAAGTCAAATAACCGTCTGACTTTTCAATCCCCACCCCGGAAAAATTTTCTGATCCGCGCTTGTTCCCCCTCCTCGAAATACAAAATTATTCTTCAAAACCCCTTGTAAAATTTCCAGGATCTCCGCATATATACTAAGAGATTCATTGGCGCTTGCGTTTGATAAAAATGCGTGTAAAACGTTTGCCAATGGTCTTTTTACCTTCGTACCGGGCTTAACCACAGTCCCACTCTGTGAATAAAATGCGGCGAATCAAACTAGAGACAATGTGTTAAGATCTGTATTTGCTTATAAACATGTAGCATCATCGTGCAAATTGCACTGTTTAATTATATTTTTTTTGTTGACTTTACTTGTAAAAATCGTAATTTTTTCTCACAGTTCATATCTTACAAAGTTACTTTTTTATTTAGTGATTGACACTTTTCAGACTTTATATGTGATTTCAAAGAGACAGAGTGTCATGTCTCAAGGACTGTTAATCTCTTAAAACATCATTGTGCAATTATCAGATTTTCATTTCTTGGACATTAAAGACTCACTGAGTTTATTTAATTATTTTATATCTGTGAACCTTTCACTCAGCTTACTTATATCATTACCTGTCAATTTATACTCATTGTTAAGATTCTTATAAATAGTTATGTACAATTGTCAATGCGCAGTCTGGAATACGTCGGCCAGCCCCGGCCACGTCCGACTCTCCCAGAGTCTTGAGTCCGGAGGCCACTACTGGCCATATCCGAATTGTTTGTAACATGTCTGTCTGTTAAATTGTTATAATGTTGCCATCGTTGAGTCTCGTCCAATAATGTGGAATCTTGCATCAATTGCCTGTTTATTTCTCTGGAACTGTGTACTGGTGGACCTTCGGGAATACGGCAAACCTACCCTTCGTTTTAGCTTACGGCCCACAGCGCGCCACAACCTTATACACTTTACGCCAACATTCCCTCACCCAGTTCGTACTGCACACGACCGATGCAGATCCAGACGAATTCTCTATCACTGTAAAATCTACGCTGTCACAGATATATAATACTTTGTTTCTCAGTGTTTACACATCTAATATTGTACTATGGTCAGCTATCAATTTTTTGTAATACGTCACAAGTATGACGCAGCTACGACGGAAAACCTAATCGTTGCTTGCAACGAGCTCGTCTCTAGTTTCTTGTATATGTTTGTTGTATGTATAGTTGCATGGTATGAAAGTGAAACACTGTGAAAAGTGTGTTAAACCCGCGTAACATTCCAAAGTTAATCTGTAAAATCTCAAGACCTTAAGACATCATTTGTCCTTGATAACCGCTACACTACATGTGTTCACCTGTTTAAACTAACGTTTGGCATAGCAGATTGACAGCGAGGGAATTCGAGCGGGAGTAAGAAAGCAGTTCATTGTTTTTTTATCATTCCATTTTTTTGTCATTTCATGAACTCACGTCATCATTTACCATGCGCTGCGTAATGCTCATGACATATGATTAGATAGATATAATTCAGCAGAAATAATAATTACCTGTCATTGTTTCTTTTCAGACTTGTTCCAGATTATTTCTGAGTTCTGAATGCTAGCATCTTATAGTGATTATAAAAAAAATCAGAATCTATTGTTGTTAATGCATCAAGATTAGAGGAAACAATTTCTAAGGTTATTCAGTTAGGATTTATTGATCAGGTCGCAAAAGATGCGATGCTTAGAAATAAGTTTTGGACAGGTCTCTCTAGTAGAACTTTTTTGACATTTGTATGATTCTATTAAAGATGTTCAAATTCTTCTGAAGGAAATCAGGAAGGTTCAAAAGGAAGACCAAAGTCAACAGAAAACGAAAGTGCGCACGGCAGCGGCGAATCTTGACACGGTAGAAAATGAAAATTGGAATAAAGAATTGAAGGAATTAATATCCAAGATTGACATGTTAGAACAGAATATTAATTCTCAGCAGTACAATTATCAAGAGTTTTCAAGGAAGTTAAATAACCTTGATTTGCAAGAAGGCAAAGTGAATACTGTTTCTTCTACTGTAGAAAGAGGGTTACACAGACATTTTAGAGGTAGATATAGAGGGTTCGGGAGAAGCCAAGATAGAGGGTTCCAGGAAAACAATTTCAGAGGTCAAAATTATTACAGAGGTCAAGGCATTTTCAGAGGCCGATGTAATTTGGGCAGTGGTCAGATGACACAAAATGATCAGAGTCAAAGGTCTCAAAAGTTTCAACCAAAAGAGTAACCTCTCATGTTATAGGACGGACAGGAGAGGGTGATGTTTGTAGTCCTAACTCAGAAAAATTACTTGAAAGAATGGTTGGACATTCTAATGATTGTGTGTTGTATATATGTGGTCAAGAGACACATGCATTGATTTATACAGGTTCAATGGTGACTTGCATACCTGAAATTTTTAGGAATCACTAGAACATAAGCCTGTGATTAGAGATTTACAAGACTTTCAGTTAAATGTGTATGGTGCTTTTGGTAATGTACTTCTATTTGTAGGATACATAGAAGCTGAAGTTAGAATTCCCTGTCTGACTGAAAATCCTTTTTTTGTTCCAGTGTTGGTAAGAAAGTTATCTGACAGTACAAGTGACTCAGAAATACCAGTTATTATTTGAACCAATGTTATAAGGAGTTGCAAGGAAATGGTAAGTGAATTAAACTGTAGTTCAAACATTCCTGAAGTTTGGAACTTAGCTTTCAAGAGTATGCGCACGAGAGATTTGAAGGTAAAATCAACAAACCATTTTCCCATAACCATTGGTCCTAATGAGGTTAAGACTCTACATGGTTTGGTCAGAAAGTCTTATGACTAAGAAACAGCATTGACTGAACAGTCAGATACTTCACAATCAGGGAGTTTGGTCATTTGTCCTAGAGTCATTCGTCTTTAGTCTAGTGTAGGGAAAGTGACCAGAATCCCCATGAGAGTGTGTAATCTATCTGCACAGTCTCACGGGGATTCTCCCGAAATCTGTTATATGCTCTGTTAGTCCTAAAAATGTCATAGATTCAATGGAACCTGAGACAGAGGAGGTATTCGTAGTGACAAAAGGCGAGAACTCAGATATTTTTGTTGAAACTCTTGGTGCTAAGATTAACAGAAAGAATCTGACAGAGGATGAATTGGTAAGAACGTCAGAGTTAATGAATAAGTGGAAACATATCTTTTCAACATACTTTACTGATGAAGGAAAAACAGACTTAGTAAAGCATGAAATCAAGCTTACATACAATATTCCTGTTAAGAAACCCTACATAAGAATTCCATCAGGAATGTATGAAGAGGTAAGGCAACATCAAAAAAAAAAAACTGTTGGAAGCTGGTGCTATAAGAAAATCACAGAGTTCTTATTGTTCAAATGTAGTACTAGTTAAGAAATCTGATGAGTCTTTGAGATTCTGTATTGATCTTAGGAAACTTAACAACAAAAATATCAAAGATCCTTACACTTAACCAAGGGTGGAAGAAACTATTGACACTTTGATTGGTAGTAAGTATTTCACAAAATTAGATTTACGATCTGGTTATTGGCAGGTTGAAATAAAGGAGGAGGATAATCATAAGACCGCTTTTTCCTTTGGCCATTTAGAGTTTTATGAATGCAACCGAATGACATTTGGTTTAACCAATGCCACTGCCACGTTCCAGCGGTTAATGGAGACTTGTATGGGTGATTTAAATCTCAGAGAGTGTCTTATATTTTTAGATGACATTTTGGTCTTTTCTCAGTCTTTTGATGATCATTTAAAGAGATAAGAAGGTGTGTTTGAAAAACTGGAAAACATAACTTAAAACTTAAACCACCAAAGTGTGAATTCTTTATGAGTGAAATGAAATACTTAGGTCATATTGTGTCTGCGAAAGGTGTCAACACCGACCCTGATAAAATTGAAGCACTCAAGTCAGGCCAGTACCGAAGAATATTAAAGAATTACGCTCTTTTTATGTTTCACTGGATATTACATGTGTTTTATTAAAGATAACGCAAGAGTTGTTCACCCTCTTACGGAGTTATTGGCAGGACAGTCCACAGCAAAAGGAAAGAACCAGAGAAACAGTAAGAAGATGCCCTGGGTATGGGATAAGGAGTAACAAAGTGCATTTGAGACACTTATCAGTAAGTTGACCAATCCACCTATTCTCAGCTATGCAGATTTTTCTAAACCATTCATCTTGAATATTGATGCCTCCACTGAAGGTTTCGGTGGTGTTTTCTATCAGAATCAGAATGGTGTAGAGCATGTAATTGCATATGGCAGTCGTAGTTTGAAACTTAGTGAAAAGGTGTACCCAGCACATAAACTAGAGTTTTTGTGTTCAAAGTGGACAGTGATAGATAAGTTTAAAGACTATCTGTACAACCATTCTTTTGAAGTTAGAACGGACAGTAATCCGTTAACTTATGTCACAACGTCTGCTAAACTCGATGTCACAGGTCACCGCTGGCTTATTGCTTTGAGCAATTACAATTTTAAGATTTATTACAGATCTGGAAAATCAAATCAAGACGCAGATGGCGCCAATACAATCTATAGATATTTCCAGATGCTGTCAAAGCCGTATGTCAAGCAGCTCAGATTGACCGAGAAATTCTGCCACTTGCTGAGAGTTTAGTCATTACAGATACTGGACAAATAGGTTAAGAGTTACCTGAACTAGAATCACAAGAGTTGTCCACAGTCAACTGGCAACAAGAGCAAGATGATGATCCAGTTATCGGTAGGTTCAAGATTTTACTTGAATCAAATTACAAGATAGATTTTGATATGTTACAGCAAGAAAGTTTGGAGATTCAGAAGTTCTGGAGAGAAACAGGGATGGGGTAATTGAAAAAAGTATTTGTAATTGAGTGTAATTAACTACATTTTTCAAAATAATTGAAAGTAATTTGTAAGTCTGTCCTCAATTACAAGTAATTGAATGTATTTAAATACATTCCAAAAATATTGTGTATTTTCAATTACTTTTCAATTACATCTCAATTACTTTTTTTTCCAATTTTAAAATATAGAAAAGGTGTGTTATAATGATATATAGAATTTATACCTGTTTGGCATGGACTTTTGTTTATACAATAATTAAATGTCCCATAATGTTTCATATGTTTATACAGCATAACATACTGCCCAGGGCAATAGGTAAAGATCTAATTTTGTGGAGGTGTGAACTCCTCAAATATCCAAGAACCCCCCATTGATTTTAGACCTAAGGGAGTCAAAATATCTCATTTTTGTGGATTATAGCCATTATTATCTATATACTGAAATACTGTCTGCCAAAAGTTATAGTTTCTGAATAAACATAGTTTTAATATATGAATAAAAATTAATTCACTATAGAGAAAATATTATTCAGAACCAAAAATGAACTCAATGGTACTGAATGAATTTAATGTTAAAGAACATTTTTCAAGAAAATTTTCAAGAAATCTAATCTGAACTGAACTATACAACCTTTTTAAACATAACCATACATAAAGCTCCGTATATCTTAATGCCGTTAATTTATGTAACGGTATATGTTCTCAAGATTTAAAAAAAAATAAAACTAAAGTATTTGAAATGTAATTAATTACATTTATCAAAGTAATTGAGAGTAATTAATTACATTTTAAAAAATCAATGTAATTGTAATTGCAAGTAATTGATAAAATTGTCAATGTATTTGAATGTAATTAATTACTTTTCAAAGTAATTGACCCCAACTCTGGAGAGAAAAGAAAAATTACTGAAGACAATTTTTTTTCCAGAAATTAGTTTGTACAGTCGTTTTATCGGTAACGAATATTTGCCAGTATCGAATAATTTTTACAAAATGTGTTGAAAAAAAATAAAGTAAGAGTTTTAAAAATACCTATCTATGTTATTATTATACATGAATGAATATCCTATCCGTGTGTTATGTTGCTTCACATTTGCACCGTTATTTCCCACATTGTTGACAAGTTAAAAATGTGACGTTGAAGCACACAAACACATTATTTAAATAATATCCTAAAACATTCGATGATACGACCATCTCAGACGCATGCACGAAAAAACCGCATACTGGTTCGTTACCGGTAAAACGACTGTATTACGTAGATTTACACATTGATGACGTCATGACTAAAAGTTGAATGTCGTGTGAATTTGATCGGAAAGCATTGTAAACATATTCAAAATATAACTGATATAAGAACTCTTATTAAGTATTGTGGTGTGATTTATTGAGAAATGAACATAGGAATACTGGGGGAGATGTTAGTTTTATCAATTATTCGCTAAAAGGTATGTAAATTTGGTTTTATTTCTCGGCCAGGCTTTCCTCTGTCGTTGTTTACGATATAAAAATCCGACTAGAACAACACTACCCCGTATATAATGAACTTGAAATTTTATACGTATCGTTAGTTTGATCAAGACTTAAATTGAAAAGTGCTGCTAGAATCCGATGTTTTGTGTTGTTTTGATGCAATTTTCCGTTTTCCGCGCAAACTATATAACAGTTGGGAAGGTTTTACGAGAGCCGGATAAATGGCTTTTTAATAAGGAAAAACTTAGAATTCTAGCAGCGGTTTTGATTAAACTGAGATGTTTTGCTTGCACTTGGTATGTTTAGTTTATTTTTGAAACCGCGGGGTAGTGTTGTTTTATCTCATTTTATGTTAAGGAATATACGTAAGCTATTTATAATTGTCACATGATAATGCAGCAATGTGGCAGTTATGTACTACCCGATTTTATTGCACTGACATCTATTTTAAAGGATAATACTAAGTTTTTGATCTTATTCAAAATAATTATTTAATTTCACGATTTTGAATATAACAGTCAAATTTAAGACGCTATATTGCCCATATGCTTCCTTAACACCCCCGCTGAGTAAGACCAGAGAACAGCCTAAATCAGAACTTGTCAACATTGTAACATCCAGACCAATGGAGTTGATTTGTATTGACTTCCTATCACTTGAAAAATCCAAAGGTAACATTGAAGACATACTAGTAATCACAGATCATTTTACTCCATTGGTCCGTACTAGGAACCAGAAAGCAATAGCAAAAGCGAGAGCAATATATGACAAGTTTATTTGCTACTATGGATTTCTCGAGAGAATTCCTTCAGATCAGGGACCAAATTTTGAGAGTCGACAGATGAAAGAGCTCTGTAACGTCGCTGGGGTAAGTATGAGTAAGTAAGAGTAGGACGACACCCTACAACCCCATGGGAAATGGCGTAGTGGAGCGATTCAACCAAACACTAATAAAGATGTTGGGAACTTTGGAGTATCACCAAAAAGAGGACTGGAAGTCCTATGTGCCACCTCTTGTTCAAGCATATAATGCTACCAAGCAAGATACCACAGGGTATTCCCCTCATTACCTTATGTTTGGTTGGCACCCTAAGTTTGCCACTGATGCTTATCTCGGAATAGATACAGTTAAGGCATCTTCGCTAGCCAAGGGTTTTCGGTCCACTTGGCTCCCCATAAACCCTTGGCGGATTTCATTACGAAAACTCGGTGACGAGCTCCGTTTTATGATTGGCTGCAGCTGCGAGTAGCTGATCCAATCGCAGTGCTTGTAAATATAAACTTTAAAAGAAAACACATGTGTGATCTTTGGTAAATCATTCGGTGCTTTTAACAAATTGAGACACAAGTTCTAGAGTACAGTGCCTCGCCAACGATGGTCTAACCAGATCGCTTAAAAAACCTATATATTTTACTGGGATTGAACATAGTTCTACAAACTCGTCAAGGCTCGCGTGATAGCATGGGAAGTAAACATGGCTAGTGTAGAAGCTGCCCATCCCGTTAGTATATACGTTCCTGCTTATGGTTATTGCTTTTAAATGTTCAATGAGATTTATTTTATTTAATTTCTTTGGTTCACAATATTTACGACAACGATACCTGGTTTTATGACATGAAAGCTTTCATATAAATCAGCGACTTTTTCACTCCTGGTACAGGTCCTTACAAAACACTATGAATAAAACATTCCATGCTTTCCCTAGCTTATAACTTATGTCGTATTTAATAGCATCGTTAATTATGTTGCGATATTCGGTAGTCAACATGTTTTCAAGTTGTATTAATGCCGTAGTGTGTATATAACCCGTTGTTTAATTCGATTGAAATGTAAATATGCAAGGGGCGCAACTCAAGTTGCTCGCTAGATAGCGCCACCACATCACCGAGTTTTCGCAATGAAATCCGCCAAGGGTTTATGGGGAGCAAAGTGGACCGAAAACCCTTGGCTAGCGAAGATGCAGTTAAGGAGAAGTCAAAGAACAAAGATAATTATGTGGATAAACTGAAAAAGAGACTAAACTATGCTTACAAAGTAGCAAGATCAAATACAGAAAGGAATTCTGAAAGATCAAAAAGACATTATGACTTTAGAGTGAGGAATTCAAAACTAGAAATTGATGACAGAGTTCGATAAGACGTTTGCACAAAACCGGTAAAAGCAAACTATCAGACAAATGGGAAAGAAATACAAATGTTATGTGGACATACCCAATCCAGACATTCCGGTATACAAGGTGCAAAAAGAGTCCAAACAGGGTGCAGTAAGAACATTGCATAGAAATTTACTTTTACTTTTTATGTCAATTTCAGATGCTGTAGATACAGAATTCAGGTAAGGAAAATATACCCAAGGGTACGCCTAATACTTCACGTATTTACCATAGGAATGGTTCCAGTGAATATTGCGGTGCAACGGGCAATAATAATTTCGATATATCAGGCGCATATAATATCGACGTTGGTCGTTGGAACTCGGTAACAACACAGTTCGATTCTTCGACTGCAGAATCAGATCATGGATTTCCTATTCATTCTGTTGATTTATCCAGATCTGGTGTGCCATATGATTCTAATTTGTCTTTACCAATTATTGATGATAATGTGTTGTCAGATACTAATGTTTTCATTCCACGCAGGTCTATTAGAGAGAGAAATAAACCTGACAGATACGGAGAATGGGTCATATATATATATATATATATATATATATATATATATATATATATATATATATATATATATATATATATATATATATATATATTTATTACTTGTGTGGATTAACTTTACTTATTTTGGATTATATATATATATATATATATATATATATATATATATATATATATATATATATATATATATATATATATATATATAAACTGTACATGCTGATATTGTAAAATACAATGATGTTCCTGTATATTTATTAGACATTTGACAATCATTGTAAATGTATTTGTGCCAATAAAATATCTGTATCTGTATTTTGTAAATTTGTGAAATCACAAATCTTAACAATTGAGTATATATTTAAATATTTAAGCAACGAAACGTAGACAAAAAACAAATAAAAAATACTGGAGACTTTTTTTCACAAATAAGATTGTATTTCGTAAGTTTTCACACTGATGATGTCATGACTGAAAGCTGAATGTCTTGTCACTTTGACTGGAAACATTGTAAACACATTCAAAGAATCAGTAATCTAAAAACTTATTGCATGTCTTCAGCTGGTACTTTCAAATATTGAAATAACAGATAGTTGGAATGTCTGTATGTGTGTTGGTATTTCATTCCACACGGTGTATACAAATGACCTGGAGACAAAAGGTTTGCGTTTGACGGCAGGGCTATTTAGTGTTTTAGGGACACTATTAATGAAGGGGATGTTATAAAACTGTAACATTTGAATGGTACATTCCGGCAATCCGTACAGGACACTGATGGTATAGTCAAGATGGCGAGTAACTAACGACTGTACTATTTGCTTGCACGAGTCGTCAGTGAGGTATTACGCATATTTGTAGTTAAGTACAATATATAGGATATTGCATTTTTCACTGACAAATATTTTGAAAATTAAATGTTCATCAAAATATCATCCGGTATTTTTGATAAGAATAAATAAATTAACTCTAGCGGCCATTACATTCATGTAAGTTGGAATATACAGAGATAACATCTGCTGTGTATCAACCTCTAATGATAAAAGGCCGCTTAATGATACAAATATCATTAAGCGTTGCAATTGCAACCCCCTAATGCAATAAATTCTTGAATTAACAGTTGACAACATCCACCGCTAATGGTAAATCGCCGCCTAATGATACAATTTTATTATTAAGCATCGCAAATGTACAGTATCCTTAACGCTTAATGAAACAAGCGATGAACTACATGGTCAACCCCTAATGATACAAACATTTATATCATTAAGCGTTGCGTTTGCACTATTAATGATACAATAAACTATCTAAATATAGAACACTGGTCCGACATTAACGTACGACTTGTTGTAAATGTCTTCAATCTCTTAAGTGGTTATTATGCAACATAAGTAAACGTTATATACATCTATAAAACTCAGTCAAAATCCATTTTTTATTTCAGCTATAGAACCCCTTCCCCCACCTAATAATAATGCATTATGATGATACTGTATATAACTACATGCACGCCTGTATGCGTCCTTGGAATGTAATTAAAAATCTTTAGTATAGAGATAATAAACATAACATTCTTTTAAAACAAAGACAATGGTGCATGTATATCGTTAAAATGTGTGTGCCTATAAGTCTAATTGAAATACTAATATTGTAAACGATTTGTGCACTAATTCCTTAAAACAATAATTTAAATGGTAGAGCATCTTCAAGTAGAGAAAGGTAAAAGCAGGTTTCCTTTAAATGTAATGCACCCTGGTTTTCAAAATAGCATTTTTTTTATGTCTCTAGGTATGATTAGAGTTATCATTTCATGCTCGTTAAATGTTAGAACCATTTATATATTTAAATGCAATCTCTGTGTTTTGAACCCCTAAATCTAAAAGTGCTGGGACAAGTTACCAAATTGTAATCTATGTTACAGAATACAAAGTAACATATCTGCAACTACAGTAGAAATGATTGTCATATTTAGAAGTAAAATAGTGTTCCCTAGTCCTTTTAAATAAATTATATCAACATACTAACTGTAAAAAAATATTATAATAAGTCGGACAAAGTCAGTTGGTATTCGATGATATGAATGTATGGCTAAAATACATATCTTAAGAAATTAAATTGTTGTCTTAGCTAGATATTAATTTGTATACACTTTTAATTATATTGCAGCCTGATATGTTGATAGATGACAGTCACCATTAAAAATGTATCTAATAATATTGAATATTGTAGCATGCAAATATTGGGTACTAATATTAAAGGTTTTTTTTTATTTTAATTGATTACAATGTGTTAGAAAACGATTTTTCTCTAACATTCAAACTAACATAGCGTGAACTCTATATCTCGCTTATAACACGGCGACTGAAACTCAATTTATGGTTGACTATTAAAATTTCCGCACGTAAGTATTATAACATTAAATTCGAAAAACTTTTAAACAAAATCGTGACAAAGTGTGTAGCTTGCAATTAGTGGCTATCGACATATATCGTTAAACATTTTCAAACAAATATTTAGGCATGCTGTATTGGCCGTAAAATTTTCCTTTAATCATTTTGTTAAATATTGTACATTGCATATTTTGGCTATGGGAATTCACCTTTTCACATTTTCATTAATTTTCTAAAAATATAGAAACCTTCATTACTGGCTGCAGGCGTATGCTCTCCATGAAAGGTAAATAGATATTGTAGAAAAAATTCAGAAGCAAAGTCTTTAAGAGAAATCTTTCTTGAATTCTTATGATTGTATTTGTATACATTATTTCAAAATGCACGATTGTATTTGAAACAAAATGATTTAAGAATACCAAAAAGACATTTGTTTTGTAATCATTTTCTTCTAAATAATTAAACATGAAAAATAACGCATTTGCACTTTATTTCCCATTCATAGCATACCAAACTTCGTGACTGGAATTTGACTGAATACAAACTACTGATAGGTTATACAAAAGGCTAAAATAACATATAGAAACAAAAGAAACAAATATCTAAGGCTATGCAATTTTAACTCAACTGAGCCGAAAGCTCAAGTGAGTTTTTCTTATAAAAATTTGGGCGTTGTCCGTCGTAGTGGTCGTCGATGTTGTCGTTGTTGACTTTTCACATTTTTGTCTTCTGCTACAGAAACACTGTCAATTTCAACTAACTTGGCACATATCACTCTTGGGCCCAGGGAATCCAAGTGTCTGCGAAAGAAGGACCACATCCTTTTCATTGGAGTTTGATATGAAATAATTATCGCATCATGACCTTTGGGGTTGGGTGGGGCCACAAATAAGGGAGAAGGGTCAACATGTGACATGTTAGTATATCATGAAAATCTTTACAAATCGTTTTACCAAGAACCAGTTGAAACTTAAATTTATGCATCTCCATGTAGTTGTCTTGATTCTTGTTTGTTCAAATCATGACCCCAGGGGCAGGATGGGGCCAGAAAAGAGATCAACATTTTTATGATTTGTAAAGTGTAAGCCTATGTTGCTCAAGTGAGCGTTGTGACCAATTGACCCTTTATTTCGTGATCTTTTAAAATAAAAAAAAAACAAACAAACTGTTAAAAGCTGATAAAAGGATTTTGATTTCTAATATAGAATGTATATCAATTTTGTACAGGAAATAACTGTTCATTAATTGGCCAATGGTTAAAAAAAAACAGGCATAAGAAATTAAATTTTAGATATTAAGATATAGCAGACTATATCTTAATAGTGCATAAATTCATTCTGAAAGTTCATCAAACCCCCTGACATTGATGAAGAAAATACAATTAAGAGATGCATGGACCGATAAAAAAAAGAGTAATGTATTTTTGTATCTCATTCTATTTCAGCGGAACATTTAAGTTTGAAAACCTACCAAGAGGATTTTTTAAAATAAATATTTGCTATTATTATTTACAAATGAGGATGCTTTACACAAAGGATGTCTGCACCTAACGCCGTATTATTGGCCCTTTTTAGGCCATTTTGGTTAGATTTCATTTTCCATAATTGTTTTAAGGGAAATTAAATATTTACATGGGTTAAAAAGGAGTATATTTTGTAGCGGAAGGAAGGTTTTGAAAAAGAAAATGAACATTTTTCAAAACTCAATAGCTTTTGAGTACTGTAACTCTAGCTTCCTAATTTGTTGTGCAGACAAGACATGCAGATATAGTTTCTGCATAAGGATATCTTCTATTTATTTCAAAAAACATATTTGAACAACTTTTTAATAATTCTATGGACATTGAGCTTGTATTTGATTAAAAAAACAAGCAAGAAAGACTTTACTTTTCTTTAAAGTAATTTTAATTTTATTTATTTAAAATATAATTCATTTGTATTTGATGCCATGTTTTATTTCCATAAAGAATTATAGAGGAGCAGGCGATTCATCTAAAAAGTTTACTTTCAGTGCAGAAAACTCACGTCAAATGCAACGTAACGCCGATAGAAGCAAAAGCATCTATTTTTTTGTCCTTGTCATTTAGTAAATCGGTGTTTATAGATTTGAAAATACCTTCGGAAAAAAAAATTTAAAACGTTTAATTACACGGTACAATATCCTTAAATAGGTACGTCATACAGGTTAAAACCTTCAACTTCGTTACACCTAAAACTCGTAGCAGACGTATTATTATCTTCGATGGTCTTGGATAATATGCCATTATTTCTTGTTTTATGTTTTGTTATTTTTTTTACACTGTGATCAAATTTTTCTTCTATACCTTTTTGTTTTGTTTTTCAATAAAAAAGCTTCTGTCTGGATATTTAGAGGAGCAGACAGGGATACACATCTTAACTGAAATTGATGATACTTGCCTGACAAAATTACAATTACAAACTGTCAACCATCTCAAAAATCAAAAAAACGGAATACAAACTCAAAACAGAACAACACGGACCTCTAAAAGGATAGAGGTAGGGTCATGTGCCCATGAGGAGTAAGCAACTCCTGCTGACCGGTCACGCCCGCCGTGTATTCTTTGTCGTTATCGGGAAAAAAAGGAAAAGTCCGTAGACAATTAGATGATTAATTATGGTCTAATAATTAGTATGAAAAACTTTAGTCAGCATGCGACCCAGTGGAAGATTGTATTTGCTGACAAGGTCGTTGTATCGACCATAGAACTTACGAAAAATTGACTTCAAACGAGACTGTTGATTATTCTGTTTTATCAACGTGTTTGTCGGTAGCTTGCCTCGCCTTAAAAACTGAGCATGTGCTTATGTATCCAATTAACTGAGACAACAAACTTTTCGCTTTTTACTGATTGTTACCCATGCATTTTGTTTGGCAGCTCAAAGGATTTTCCTTTTTGAACCATCTATTGTATTATTTGTCAACCCTGATTCGCATATACATGCATATTTTTATTTCAAAACAGAAAGGGGTGCAATATGAGTCGTATTTCTTTTCTAAATGTTATTTTTTATTTCAAATTTTACAATTTATTTATACGTTATCGCATTTAGGAAATTCAGATAAAAATATGTTTGGAAAAAAAAATGGGGGAGGGGCACCCTTTTTGGGTCTAAACGACAAAGTCTCCCAAGAATAAAATCTTCCGAGCGTCGATCCCTGTGCTGATAATTAAGGCATCGAAAAGGGACTCGCACGAGTTTGATCTGCACAGTTTTGGTAAGTCGAGTTCTTACAGACAACGTAACGTATTGAAATATATTTAGTTTGTTTTTGTCTATTTGAGACAAGTTGCACCAAAGTTTACATCCATAAAGCACTGATGAGAGTACATTTTTTGTATAGATGGGATACGTATTAGGGTTAAGAAATTGCGTGCCAAGATCGGATAATGCACAGTAGGATGTTCGTCCGTTATTGCATTCTTAGTTTATTCTGTCCGAAAGTTTACACTTTTGGTTATTTACAATTTTTAGATGGTTGTAAGATTGTTCACAGAACACCTTTGCAGGACCTTGATGCCAGTTTGTGTCATCTAATTTAGCTATTTGAATTAGAATTAGGATTAAAAATAGTGTAGCAAGATAGCAATCAATGACTATCTCATTCCGACATCAATTTCAGCAATTGACGAACAAACACAGAATTTAAGTTCCATACATTTTTTGAGTATACATATCAAATGAAAATGAACAACAATAGGGTAACACAATAAATCCAAACCTTTTAACCACCCTTAAATATTAAATATATAACCAGGTATCAAAATAATTAGGATATGTGGCAATATAGTAAAACAGAGATAAATGAAAATATAAAATAATTAGATTAAGATCGAATCCTGAAATAATCAGGATATGTGATCCTTGATAAACTTTCCAATCTGTTTAAAATTACAATTTCACTAATTAAAAATGCATCCAATTAATAAAATTACGTAGGCTCAATTACTGATCCTTTAGCGAAAATAAATATTTACCAACATTTAGGAAAAAAGCCAAAAGAGACGTTAACACAAACATGAAAAAGACCAGACCGGCGATTTGCGGAAAAATCACCTCTTATATATACACCCGTAAAACATCTCATGCAAAATCGTATAGACCCTTACGGAGTATTACGGAAAGTATACGGAAAATAGTTCCAATAAAATAATTAACTTAATAATAAGTATTTCATCATAAAATGACATATTTTTCATTCACACAAAAATAATCAATTAATTAATTACCTTACTGTAATAAAGTTGATTCAGTTTTGTATATACTGGTGTTTATATTTGTGTCCCTCTTTAATTTTGCTATGAATGGGTTACCGTATGTGAGTGACGAGTGTCAAGTGAGTGTACTATTTTAAGATAGAGTATTTAAAGTGACCGGTTTGCGTGTAGTGGTCAGTAGAGTGTCTGATAACGACATCAGCCGGGTGCCACGTTTTGCAGCTCCTGATTTAAGATATGGTGGATATCTCCAGTTAGTATAATATTGACGAGAAACGGGTAGCTATTGAATTATGGATTTGTTAGGCGGGCACATGTTTTCCTAGCCGGTAAGGTTGTGTTGTCGTTATTTTGTACATGTTGCTAGTAATTTAGTTCTTAGTGTAATTGGTCGTATGTTTGTATGTTTATCGGGACTTTATTAGCCACATTAGTCACAGTGTGTTATTTTCAGTGCATAAGGGTGTTTGGTACAATTTCCTGAAATACAGACTGTGGGCGCTAGACGGGAATTGTCCTATGGAAGGTCATGTGGGCCACTGACTAATGTCAGGGACGCATTCTGTGTTGAGCGGGGCGTACTTTTCTGTCCAAGAAGTCCAAGACCGAAAGCAAGAGACCTGTGAGTCCAGGGCTTTCAGTTAAGATAGCGATACCAGAGGGATAGGCAATTTGACGAGTGCAGGAGCGTCTTGGGTGTGCGGTGTCCTTGAAGTGACTGAGTTCCTTTTCAGAGAGAGGTTTTAAGTGTTTAAAAGCGACTTTTATTACAAGCTAATTGTCATATACATGATTTTGAGCTGAAATTCGACGTAACTGTAATATCACGGTCTTTTGAATTATTGAACTTTAACATTTTTTGTTTTATTGGTTGAAATAGCTTCTAAACAACATTTTGTAGTTTCCTACGTTCTCGCTAAATGTATTCAATATTTACGTTATTATCTAATATAAGTTTATTGCAAGTATACATTTTGATGCAGAATCCCTCTGATTTAGATTTACTAATAAAAGCGTATCCACAACCTTATATTCGTGTTTGTTATTTCAGGCTGGTTTATCAAAAATTAATTTAATTTAATTTCTGAGTAAAAACTTATCAAGTAAATACAATTATAGTCTACGGACAGCATATCACACGTTTTGAATAACAAAGGCGTTTGTTGTAACTCAGGTGCAGGCATTTCATAGTTTATTCGCAAAATTTTCCATAGATGTATTTATGTTTGCGGTAAATTAAACTCATACATAGTTGAACATTACATAACCGTAAACGCTAAGTAGTCCAGCCGCGAGCGAGGGGTCAGTTACGTAATGATACACACAACAAAGAATAAAATTTTTAACCCAGTTTATGTATGGCACTAAAAAAACCGAATGTTCATATTTTCTCGTTCTTAATTTTATTCAAGATTGTCCACTATAAGATCTAAACATAAATGACTCAAAAACTATTCCAAGTGCGATCTCGCGAGAGTTGACCAAAACTCATTCAGTTCGAACCGGAAAGCCGTGCGAGGTAGACGTGCACGTTTGAGTGGCTGAGTGGCCGGTTCTGCGATACGACTTTTCTTGTTATTTTAGTCCAGTTGCTTCGACATCACCATAGATGTAAGTATTATGTTGTTAAATTTTATGTGTGTGCCGTTCTCGGGTTTTCCTTATGCTTGGAGATTCTTCGCGAGTATTTAAGTTTCGGCACAGATTTCTCGTGTCGCAGATATATATATATGCTTATTTTGGTACTATACAAGTTTTTCTTGTTTTTGGTTTGTACCATTTATGGTGTGTTGTTATACAAGCTTCCCTTGTATTTTGGTTACATCATTTCGTAATTTTTTAGAATAACGGTGTAATACAAGTTGTTCTTGCATTTCGGTTGCACCATTTCGTGATTTCTTGAGAAGTGTGGTGTAATACAAGTTTTCTTGTATTTGGCTGTACACCACTGTTTGTTCATGGTGTTATACAAGCTTATCTTGTATTTTGGGTAAGTTACGGGGGTAAGTCACGTCTATAGGTTAATGGTATGAGTAGGCACATTAGTGTCGGGTTTTTAAACAGTGGTTTTGTATTGTAGAGAAGAAAAAGGATGACTTAGAGACTAGAAAGATAAGTAGGTGTATTGTGTAAAATGAAACATGTAAATCTGATATTTGGAATTTAGGAATTCTATATGTCACTGTTGAATTGTTCAATAAAACTATATAAGTGTTTATTTGGCTTTATATTGTTAAGTAATTTCAACCATCATCCCAAAGGACTCTAATCCTTAGTGAATATTTCACACGGGTTGAGGGTTGGATTACCTCTCCTATTATTTTATTTTTCAGATTAAACGACAAAAATGTTGTCCAGTTGTACCAAAATGGGAGTTGAGGACAGATTTTTTAGAGAATTGTGAAGATACGTGTATCACATTTCATAGAGATACATGTGCAAGATTTGTAAATGTAAACGGAGAGGTAGTTCACCCCTCATCTCGTGTTATTGTTTCTGCAGAAGATGTAGTAAATAGCAAATTATCTGTGTCTCTGTGTAAGTTGCCTTTAAGGGACCCTGATTCGTTTGTCCCTGGAGGCATACGTGATTGTTTGCAAGAGTGGGAAAAATTAGATATTTCTGGTAAATTGAGGGATTGGTTGAAAGATGGAGTTGATGTTCAAAAATTTATTAAACCTTTTAACGGTAATTCTAAAGGGAAATCATATAATTCAGACAAGCCCCCTATGATGTATATGCAAAATGCTTCTGCTTGTGAAAAATATCAGGAATTCATTGTATCAGAACTAACAACTAGATTGAGAAATGGGTCTTTACAATTGCTTGGTAAAGTTGGGGAGGTGGATCCTCCACATCTGGTTATGCCCCTTACTATTGAACCCAGTAAGCCTAGATTATGTCATGATGAAATATTCCTTAACTTATGGATAAGGGATTGTCCCTTTAGTTTGGAGACATAACGAGATGTTTCAAGACTAATTCAAAAAGATGGGTCCATGACATCCATTGATGATAAGTCTGGATATGATCATGTGTTGTTGAGTGAGAATTCTAGAACTTATTTTGGCATTCATTTTGGGGGATATTACATTGTGTACAGAACGCTTCCATTTGGTTTTAAAAGCAGTGCATATATTTATCATACTTTGGGAATGGTTGCAACAGGATATTGTAGACCGTTGGGTGTTCCAATTTCACAATATATAGATGACAGGTTGATAAGTGAGTTTGAAACTTCATATTATGATAGGCATCAAGGTTATAGGCAGGCTGAGCTTGCTTTTGTATATTGTTTGTCAAGTATTTACAAGACTAGGTTATACTTTTGGCTTGAAGAAATGTGTTTTTCAACCAGTTCAGTGTCTTAAACATTTAGGATTTATAGTTGATTCTATAAAACAAGCAATTGTCTTACCTAAGGATAAAATCAAGCGATTTTCGGAGTCGAGGGAGTATTTAGTATTTTGCTGGGAACTTGAGGTTAGAAGTTTGCAAAGATTCGCAGGAAAGTGTATTTCTTTCTCTTTGGCTATTTCGGCTGCAAAGTTATACACTATTGAGGTCAAAAGATCAATTAGTTGGTGTTTAACATATAGCAAAACAGTGATGAACATTGGCGATTCATTGACTCATGGGAAGGTTTTGTATCTTGAAGAGAGGAGAGGCATCTTCAGTTACCCCTCTTTACTGACTCCTCAAAGTTTAAGTGGGGTGCAATGGTCATGTTGAAGGGGAAAGAGGTCGAAATGAGTGATTTCTGGTCGGTAGATGACTCTAGACCAATTCATTTGAAAAAGGTTTCAGCTCTTTATTGTGCTCTTATGGCAGTGCATGATACTCTGAAAAATCATAGGGTAGATGCTTATGTAGACAGTACCGCTCTTGGTAGGGTATGGGAAAATCAGAGAAGAAAGGCTATTAGTTTGAATAGAATAGTGAAAGATTTGTATCAGGTCACCTATATCAATAACATTGATTTAAGATTACATTATATTCCATCGAAATGTAAGCTGATGCTCCATCTAGAAAACTTACATTCCTTGACTGCATGCTTACTAAACAAGAGGCCCATGGGCCACATCGCTCACCTGAGGAACAATAGGTATAATAAAATCAGCTTAATGGAGTCATAATTAATACAAACTATCTGGACAATGTACAAAAATACATGTAGATCCTGTATAAATAAAATCGATTTTTCCCCTGGATATTCTTATGGTTATAATCATTAGTCCCTTTTCTAACAGGATGATTTTATAGTCATATCATATGATGAGTATTGCAGTTCTCAAAAAGATCCTTAACAATAGTTTATATATGGGATATAAACCTACATCAAACTCTGAACCTTCTTGTAAAGCCAAAGAATTGTCCTGGGGCCAAAGTCTTAACAATTATAAAGAATCATCTGGCTGATTAGTTTCTGAGAAGAAGATTTTTAAAGATTTACTGTATATATTCCTATGTTTAATTTCAACCCCCATTGTGGCCCCACCCTACCCCCGGGGATCATGATTTTCACGACTTTGAATCTACACTACCTGAGGATGCTACAAGTTTCAGCTTTCCTGGGTGATTTGTTTCTGAGAAGATTTTTAAAGATTTACTCTATATATTCCTATGTTAAACTTCGACCCCCCATTGTGGCCCCATCTTACACCCGGGGGTCATGATTTTCACAAATTTGAATCTACACTACCTGAGGATGCTTTCACATAAGTTTCAGCTTTTCTAGTCTTATGGTTCATGAGAAGAAGATTTTTGAAATTGGCCCAGTGGTTCTTGAGAAGATGTTGAAAATGTGAAAACTTTACAGACAGACGGACAGACAGACAGACGGACAGACAGACAGACATACAGACAGACGGACGACAGACAAAATGTGATCAGAATAGCTCACTTGAGCTTTCAGCTCGGTGAGCTAAAAAGCATGGTATATGATTCAAGGAAAGTTTGGCCCCCACTCAGTTGATTTAATGTCTTTAGATTCAAATGTAATGAAATATGAATTTGGGAAACCACTTAAACATTCCACACCACATCTTACACCTTTGTCAGCTGGAGTGATTAATGTTTTTTCTCAGAGGTTAGAAAATGAGGAAAACCCTTATGTTTTCCTACCATTAGGACTCGTTTTTTTATTATTGAAATTTTTGAAGTCCACGGGGGTTAGGGTATGTACTATGGTAGTTCCTTTGTCATATCCAAAACCTATATGGTGGCCTTTCTTGTTATCCTGTACACAGGACAGTTTAGTGTTGGGTAGAAAAAGTGATAAGAATGTTTTGTGGGTAACATCGAACAAGGTTTTACTCCAGATACCAAAGGTCTTGTATGGGACCTTGAAGCATCAAAACTTTTATTTTAAATGGTTTTATTTTATAGATCTTGATAATTGGAAATTCTCAAAGAACTAGTCGGCAGATTTCTGAAATGAATAGAAGATTCAGGTATCTAAATTCATTAGTGGATGACACTAATTACGGGAAACAAAAATCTTCATTAGAAAAGGAGTTTGGGAAATTTTTAAGAGAATTTTCAAACGTTAAGATGTTGGATTGATCACCAGAAAACATTTGTAGATTTTTAATAAATAAAGATAAAGGAGGGAAGACAAAAGTGCATGATTGTAGATTTATAGGTGAAAGGTTTGGGGAGTGTGGATGCCCTTGTAGGTTATCAGCAGGTAGTGTTCAGTCGATTTTGGGTAAACTGTCAAAATTATTCGAATCATACGGTAGGGGTAAGCAGTGGGACCCAAAATCTTGTTCTGGTAATCCTGTAGGTAGTCTGCAAGTTCGAAAGTATGTTAAGGCTATTCAGAAAGAACAAGCTCTAGCTCATGTCGGGGTCAAACAAGCAAGGCCAATTTTCATTGGAAAGTTACGGAAAAATATCATGTACATTGATGAACGGTTGAAATTAGCAAGTGCAAATGTAGATAAGTTTGTATTTCTTAGGGATAAAGCATTCTTCTTACTTCAGTTCTTTGCAGGTGATAGAGCTAATGACTTGGGTCAAGTCATTATTCAAGAAATAAAATCATTACCGGGCAATGCAGGACTTTTATTTTGTCACACAGTAGGGAAAATTTTGAGTAATGGGAGAGAAAAATATGTTTGCAGTTCATAGAGTGGGGGATAAGTTGAACTGTCCAGTTAATGCAGTTGAAGCTAATGATTCTTAGGATTGAACATGAATTCATTGTATTTATTTAGACCATTAGGAAAGAATAAGTTGTCAGTTTTGGATGGTCATTTGTCTTATTTAGTAGTATATGAAAGATTAAAGTTCTATTTGGAAAAGTTAGACATTGATGAAGGGGAAACCCCCCACAGTTTGAGAAGAGGTTGTGCAGTGACCCTTTCACTTTCTGCAGACGTTGAGAAAAACATTATGGGCCGCATAGGATGGTTTTTTAGCCGCAGTCTTGATAGATATAGTGAAATGAAGAAATTGATTGATGTAGGTTCGGTTTCAAATCTGTTCGCACAGGTACCAAGTATACAAGGTATAGAAAATGTTTATAAAAGTTGTGGTGATTATGAGGCACTCCCAAAAGCATTTAGTTGAATATAGATGTAGGGTTAGGGTATAGGTTGACGATATCTAAATCCCTGTTATTGAACATTAGTGAATTGCAGTTTTCCTTTTTATGTGTGAATTTATATTGTAAATGTTGCTTAGTGCAAACATTCAAAAACTTGTTATTATATATTTTGAAATAAAGATGATACATTCAATTAATTTTGTACTTTCTCATTTTATAGGTTTGAGTAAGGGTTGGGAAATTAAGTGGTGTATTGAGTATTGGGAGGAACCACTGAATTGGCATGCAAACTAACTGATCTTTGATTTAGTTCTGTTAAAGCTACATGGATTTGTTTCATAATACACTTATTCTTCCCAACCCTTACAAACCCATTGTCAACTGAGTGAGATTTCATTTGGAATAAATTTATATTCCAAGTGAGATATCGCGAGAGTTGACCAATACTCAGTCAGTTCGAACCGGAAAGGGGGGGGGGGGGTAAGGTTGATGGTATGTTTGAATGGCATAGTACTATGGTATCTATTCTGTAACTGTGTGTTAACTGCACCCCGACTTTGCTACTTGGGTGATTTAAAAAAAGAAATTGGAATCGTATTCATTTGTTCCATGGGCATACACTGATTCTTCCCAATCCTTACAAACCCATGGTCAACTGAGTGAGATTTCATTTGGAATAAATTTAAATTTAGAGTGTAAGCACAATTTGTTAGTAACCTATACCCCCTTAAAATTGACGAGAAAGTAAACAAAGCGTCACATACTTGTTGAAAACAATCTGTAAGTGTTTTCTTTTTAAATGTAAAAAAAACCCACGGTATTTTGTTTATTTCGTTTTCACATTACCCAAACCTCACCCCCCACTCCCCAAAAAAAGCAGTAAATGGTTTGCATTAAGAAGCCAAAAATGTTTTAAAATTAGACATGTTTAAGTTCTTTTAACCATATACGAGTATTGATTAATACTTTTTTTGAATAATATGCAATTCTCTGAATATTACACCATAATTTCTTTTTGGTTAAAAAAAATACGGGACAAGGTTCATTACAGATCTTACTGATGAGGTAGTTTTTCTTACTTAAATCAACATTTCTAAATATTATAAACGATTTTTTGTCTATAGTATCACTCTTGCGAATTCCCCATTATTTTAATTGCATAGTTCAATACACTACATTCACCTACATACGTATCAAAAAAGATTATCAATTGAATATCTGATTAAAACAAGTCCCTTTGTGTGAAAGTTAGAGACCACTTTAAGTTAAAAGATAGATAACATACCATAATTTAACATTTTTAGTTCAGCTTTCCATATTTAATAAAGACGACAATTTTTGTTTTATTAACATTCACGCATTATTTTCAATTGTTACAACATGAGTATAATATATTTAAAATAAATACCGGTATATATTAAATATTAGCATTATTTGATTTTTTGTATACACTCAGTTAAAGCAGACAATCAAGCCACCTCAGTTTTATTCAACATTAAAAACAATGATATTAATCGAAGAAAACATATTGACAATTAGAACTGATGAAACATTGTCAAAATCATAAAGATTCCTATATAACTAAAAAAAGAAGAGGAAATAATGATTTGCTCTTTATTATTCCTTGTTTTGCATTAAATGAAACGCAGCTCCTGTCATTCATTTACAAAAAGAGTATACTCTTTAACATCTTACTGTATACCCGTTTTTCGGGCGTGTCACAATATTTGCGAAAATGGAAAAAATGTGTAGCATTTATATGCGTCAATCATTTTTTTTTTTTTTGGCGATTTAAAAAGTCTCCTCTAGCAAATAACACGGAGTATATTTTTAATATAACTTAAAAAAGATCGCGAAAATGCGAAAATTAAATCAGCAGAAAAAAAAATTATCGGATAGACGGTACTATTATATTTATAAGCTTTTCAATGAATGCTGTCAATTGCCTTATAATTGTCTACAAACTAAAAACATTTTATAAAGATTAATATAGTATACTTTGAGGTGTAAGTATTGCATTTTCTGTACCAACCTTTGGTCTGCACTCAAACTGTGCATCAGTTATAGGACAATTTTGTCAGACCATTTCATCAGACTATTATTAAAAATACTTTTAACATGCAACTCATGACAATAATTCCTTTACAATTATTTGTGTTAAATGGACAATCTTTATCAATAATACATCTTAACCTTAATGTTTAATTCAATGATCCGTTGCCTATTAAGTTGGTACCTATATCTGTTTTATCCCTTCATACCGTATACAAATCCTTACATCTTTTGGCAAACTAAGACCTATTTATTATGACACTCTTATTTTTTTTCAATATTTACATGCATATTGTGTTCACAAAATGGTTTGAAGACTTCAATCAGACAAAGTGTAAAATTAAAAACCGATTCAGAAATATCTATACAATTTTTCGTAGAAGATGATATAGAATATCAATTTTGTAGTCCATTTTAAAATCAAGCAACTTTGATTTCTGAAAATCTTTTGTGATTGTATCCATGAAAATAAACAGTTATTCATGCATCTCTAGAATTTTAGATTTGTCGGTCCTTGCTTCTTCCACACATTTTTATA
>NC_069119.1:39345555-39369581 GCF_025612915.1 Magallana angulata | reverse complement strand
TCGAAATTGGTTTTAACTTTTACAATTTTTGCGGGAAACTCGGATGAAAAAAACAAAACTCGCGACGGTGAAGAGGTTCGCGTTTCGAAAAGAAAACGATCTGTTATCACAGACGTAATTCATTTCACGGATTAGATCTGTATGTTGTAATATCTACACTAACAGGTAAAGATGACTTGACGTGTTCTTACTACGAACTGTCACTGAATGGAGGCCAAATTTGTTTCGTTCGAATTTCCTCAATTGTTTGATGACCAGTTTTAGAAACAGTTAAAGGGACTGTATTGTCCCTGATGATAATTATTAATTAAATTAGTGTTGTGAAAAGTACAATATCAATAAATTCTATTTTCAGAAATTTAAAGTTATATCAAATAGAACTTTCTGTCTATCCCAAAACAGTCTGTCCCAAGATATAATTTACTGATTTTTGCAGCACATTTGGACGATTTTTAATAAAAATACACATACCTGTGAAAGAAGTGCAATTGAAATAGTTGAGAGGGATATTTTCCAAGATAATTTCATTGACACATTATCATCTAAGACATCTTTCACTCGGAAAAATTCACAGGAACGATAACAGATTCCTTACGGAGATTTATAATGGGGAATGTTTACATCTTTTTTCCATTCGGAATACACTCGCAATGCATCGCGTAATTTTTCAACGTTATCATCCGGGCTTGCTGCAATACAAAATCTCCGTAGACATCACAATTTTTAGCATTGTATTGAAACCTGATACGCTAACAGGGGCATTTTGATTAAGAAATCTTGGAAATTTTTCATACTTTTGAATGAACATTGTTTGAACCCTGAGGTATTTATGAATATCAAGCAATTAAGCCAAATGTAAATCCAGAATATCTTGTGACAGAGTATAACCCAAAACAGCCTGTCGTAGCCCTTTTCTGTTTCCTGTTTTTGGAGATAACGTTAGGTTCCAACCTGTTTATGTATATTTTGTCTATTGCAGAAAAATCAACAGTGTGTTCCTCTGAATTATTACAGCAAACTCCAGGCAAGCAGAATATGTCAGAGAACAGCATCTTCTCCATCTTTCCCCCTGCCCCCACAGAAGGAACCATCACAATTTGTGAACAAAATGGGGGTCTGGTCAACTTGTCAAGTAGTACTAAACCATACAAAAAGGTACACAGTGAACTTATCAAGTAGATCTAAACCATACAAAAAGGTACAAAGTCAACTTGTCAAGTAGTTCTAAACCATACAAAAAGGTACATAGTCAACTTGTCAAGTAGTACTAAACCATACAAAAAGGTACACTGTCAACTTGTCAAGTAGTTCTAAACCATACAAAAAGGTACAAAGTCAACTTGTCAAGTAGTTCTAAACCATACAAAAAGGTACACAGTCAACTTGTCAAGTAGTTCTAAACCATACAAAAAGGTACACAGTCAACTTGTCAAGTAGTTCTAAACCATACAAAAAGGTACACAGTCAACTTGTCAAGTAGTTCTAAACCATACAAAAAGGTACACAGTCAACTTGTCAAGTAGTACTAAACCATACAAAAAGGTACACAGTCAACTTGTCAAGTAGTTCTAAACCATACAAAAAGGTACACAGTCAACTTGTCAAGTAGTACTAAACCATACAAAAAGGTACACAGTCAACTTGTCAAGTAGTTCTAAACCATACAAAAAGGTTCACAGTCAACTTGTCAAGTAGTACTAAACCATACAAAAAGGTACACAGTCAACTTGTCAAGTAGTACTAAACCATACAAAAAGGTACACAGTCAACTTGTCAAGTATGTCTAAACCATACGAAAAGGTACACAGTCAACTTGTCAAGTAGTTCTAAACCATACAAAAAAGTACACAGTCAACTTGTCAAGTAGTTCTAAAGTCTAAACTCTGTAAAAAGGAACATTTCAAATAATTCTAAACAGGTTCTTTAATTTTATACTAAGTTTCCTTGTTCTGAAGCGTATAAAAAGGTACCACATGGACTGGTCCTTGGTCAGCAGCTGGTCAGTACCACATGGACTGGTCCTTGGTCAGTAGGGCCAGCAGAGACTTATCCTATCAGTCTTGTTAGGCTACTGTGATTCTTGTTTCCCTGTTAGTGTTTGAACTAGTGGTTCCTGATACCAAGAGGTTATAACATCTGAAATCACCAAATGCGCCCCTTGTTTATGGGGTCCAATGTTCGTGGGTAACTCTTGCCCTCAACTTTTTACATCCCCACGAACATATACACAACCATTTGTTCAATATTTATAAATCAAAATTATCCCAATTACACACCAACGAAATTATGTACCCATGAACCAGGAAATTTTTGGCTACCCCAAAAAATTGACCCCCAAAAATAATTCCACAGAATGTATCTTCCGAATGCAGGTAGTATATTTTCCTATGGATGTTGTGTTTAGAAATCAATTTTAAGATTTTTTGTTCCCACAGCCTCCTTCCTACCCAGAGGTTGTGATTTCCGGGGGTGGATCAACTAGTTTGACTCACCGAGAAAATGCCAAGTCAGCATTTCTGCCCCACAATGAAACGGTGTGGAAGAGGGCACTACACGCTTGGTAATGATTCTTATTTTAATCATTCATGTGTAACAGTATTCAAGCTTAGAGAGACAGACTTACGTGTACAGACAAAGCTCTTTTACAGAATCTGACTTGTACATGGTCTGTCAACAGAAGAAATTGGAAGATAAGTTCAGAGGAAAAAATTCAGAATATCTGTACTACATGTATTATAAAAATATTGACTGGGGTTGAGGGCAAATATGATACGAAAAAATACGAAAAAATACGAAATATTGCCCAACGCAAAGCGGAGGGCAATATATTCGTCCCAAGGGGGCTAATATAATCAATGTTTCCCCAAAACTCGGTCAACATTTGTTTTGTTATATAAAGGAACAAACCAAAAAACAAGAAACGATTTGAAAACAGATGGCCATAATTTTCTTGGCTCAACATGGAATTCACAAATTTAATTTTTCGCAAAGTTCATTTCCAAAATATTGTCGGCATCAAAAGGTCACTGACTCACTGGTGATTTTCCAGCGTCTGTAGGAAGTAAGCTAAAGATGTGTTACCTGATTTTCCTTCACAGTAATTTGCAATTCCATATCCCTGTTATGATAGCGAACCGTCGCATTGCGCGTCCGTTGTTTACTTGCCTTGACTGATTGCCTATCAGGGGTGTGCAATTACCATCGCCCGACGCCCGGGGCTACCGATTTTAGAGGTCGGGCTAGCAAAAACATTAACTGTGGTAGCCCGTCGGGCTAGTAAATCATATCCGATAAATTTGCAGTGTCCTAGTAGGAAAAGTGTATCGTCATTGTTATCACAGAGGCATGATATCTGCTCCTTTTAAGTCATGGTAGCCTAAAAATTTCTTAAGCATTTTTTTCTCGTGCTACATTCTTCTGAGAAAAACACTCTGCTGTAAGTTTCACACTTTGAAGTTTTACCGACAGTGTTGACCAGTGGCTAGACGAGATAGTCACGCCTCACTGCACATTGCTTCCGTAGTTACCTGTGCAGCTGTTTCAAGTGACATCAGTGTAAGATGATTCCTTTTTCTTTAATATGTATTCATCGGCTTTTTTTAATATAATTTTTTTTACAGAGAGAGAGAGAGAGAGAGAGAGAGAGAGAGAGAGAGAGAGAGAGAAAGAGAAAGAGAGAGATACATTACAGAGATATTATAAATTTCTGCACTAACTATTCTCATGAACACATTTTAAAGTGACCTGCTTGGTGAATTAAAAAAAAATTCATATTTTGCATTTTATTATTTGTGCATTTTCCATTATTTTAAATTAAAATTTACCATTACTTAATTAATTGCATAGGTGTATTTTGTAAATGGAAATTAAACAGGATAAAATGCATGCACACATAGATAGTTGCAGTGATTTTACAGAGTCTGTTCACATTCACAATGTTATGTTTGGGTTTTATTATATAAACGGTACCCAAACCAATTTTGTAACTAAAATGTGAGAGATCAATGAAGTTGAATATTTTTGAACTAGTCTACCACAGAAAACATGCAAGTAATAAATATTTCGTATATTAATAATTATATACTAGTATCATACAGGGTTTTTTATAAAATGAAATGTCGACATGTCCGAAATAGTCTGGCTAGTAACTTTGAATCTTGGGCTAGTAACTTTGGTACTCCCACTAGCCCCTGGGCTAGTGGCCAAATTTTGTAATTGCACACCCCTGCCTATTATGACGTCACTTTGTTTTGGAGTCGCAAAGATTTATTTACGTCACCGTTTACAAATCAACAAATCAGAGGCGATTATTTTGAAATAGAGGGAATGTTATCTAGATATTATTCCTAGCCGGTCAATATTAAAAAAATATTGACCGGTCAATATTTTTCGTACGAGCTAATATTACAATTATTCACCATTTGTCTATATAGAGTTATATAGTGAGAATATACTACTGAATATAACAAATATATGTATGACATACAAACCAGTACTGTGCAATTTAGAAAACAATAATGTACTTTTGCTGTGATGAGAACCTTTATAAGAAGCCTCTCAACATACAAATGGTTACAGTAGCCTGGGTAATGACCAAACATTTCCAGCATGGACTGAAACTTGCTGCTCATATTTCACCAAATTCAATACAGATTACAGTAATGTATTTGTTGCTGTAGGTATGAGGTGGGCTCTCCAGGTGTATTACTGTAGACTAGTGTATTTGTTGCTGTAGGTATGAGATGGGTTCTCCAGGTGTATTACTGTAGACTAGTGTATTTGTTACTGTAGGTATGAGATGGGCTGTCCATGTGTATTACTGTAGACTAGTGTATTTCTTGCTGTAGGTATGAGATGGGCTCTCCAGGTGTATTACTGTAGACTAGTGTATTTCTTGCTGTAGGTATGAGATGGGCTCTCCAGGTGTATTACTGTAGACTAGTGTATTTCTTGCTGTAGGTATGAGATGGGTTCTCCAGGTGTATTACTGTAGACTAGTGTATTTGTTACTGTAGGTATGAGATGGGCTGTCCATGTGTATTACTGTAGACTAGTGTATTTCTTGCTGTAGGTATGAGATGGGCTCTCCGGGTGTATTACTGTGGACTAGTGTATTTGTTACTGTAGGTATGAGATGGGTTCTCCAGGTGTATTACTGTAGACTAGTGTATTTCTTGCTGTAGGTATGAGATGGGCTCTCCGGGTGTATTCGAGGAAATTGTCAACAGTAGCAGTGAAGGTGAGAAGTTTGAATATATTAAAGTTATGAATTCTTCTGAAGTTGTTTAGTTCATATACAAATCAAGAAAAATATTGGGGGGAGGGGAGGGGGGTTTAATTTTTGCTAATTTTACTATCTGAGTTTGAACATTGATCAACTATTGTAAAATCCATGAACTCTAACAGACATATATATACATGAGTTATTCTTTTAATTTTGTGCATGTGCAGATTCAGGAAACTTTACTTCAGGAGGAGGGGGGGGGGGGGGGTAATTCTTAGGAATTTTACTTCGTAATTTTAAATTATTAAATTTGAATTGTCCACGTTGTCCTATATGCATATTGCATTAAAACATTCTTCTGCTTATGTATATATATATGCCACTATAAATGCACCTACATATATTTTGAAATCAAAATCCAAAAATTGGTAATTTCAGAAAAAATGTTGTATGCTATGATAAATATTTGCACGTGCAGAAAAAACCCAGTTGTTTATTCATAGAATCATAAATAACAAGAGCTTGGACTTTGGGTGAATTTGTCAAACAGCAATGTGACGTAGGCCTGTTTCATTGCTGGACAATCAGCCTTAGCTTTTTGAAATCCACACGATTTGTTTGGCTTTTGAGCTAAGACTATGCAATCTAAGATCTATGCATGTTTTTTTCACTCGAAACCAGCCTCATTTTTAACTTGTTTTAATGCAAGAAAAGATTCAGTTACAATGTATGTCCTTTCGAAAGTCCAAGGTCTTGTTACAGAGGTTCTACTTTGAAAACTGATGTTAGCGTAGCATCCATCCTCCATTGTTTTTTTCAGTCCCTGACTGGGTCGGTGTTGCTGCCAAGAAAACCTTGACCTTTGTTCGGTGGGCCAACTCCCTCCATGGTTCTATCTTCCCCCATCTCTCTGTGAGTAAAGGACTAGAACGCGTGTAATACATGTACAGTATAGGACTAGAACACTTGTAATACATGTACAGTATAGGACTAGAACGTGTGTAATACATGTACACTAGGGAAGTCCTAGGGACCAATGGATTTACTTCATTATATCTGTAATTTGTTATATCCGTATAACGAATTCGTAATTACTATAGCGAATTCACTATATACATGTTTTCTTTCACCAGACTATAATTTTTGCTAATTAAGGCTTAGAATAAAAATACATTACTTTGATGCCTTTCATAATCGGATGGTGAATTGAAAAATTTATGTGAAAAATAATAAATTCATTCAAACTATTATGTTAAATGGTAGTGCAAACTTTTTAATTTGTAAAGAAGTTTCTTTTAAAAGTGTTAATTTCGTTATTATTCACCTCTACGGGACTCAAAATCAGTTTGTTATATCCGTAAATTCGTTATATTCAAAAGCGTTTTAACCGTAAAATTTTGCAAAGATTTAATAAGAATTTTTACCAGGGACTTAAAAAAACTCCGTTTATATCTGAGAATTTGCTATATTCGTGTTTGTATTAAACAAGTTTCATTGTAGCTAGACTAAGTGTGTTATTACTGTTTATGTAGCCTAAACTTGTTGAAATTTGAGGAAACATCTCTCAATTCTATCATGAACTGGTTAATGTTAAAATGATTTGACTGTCTTTCATAATCTTTGTTGGAAAAGTTAATACTTAAGTTTATGACTACAGTGTTTGTTCTTTTTAAAGCTGTACTGTGAAAATATATACATATACATTGCTGAATATATCCATGGTTACTGTTATAATATAGATGTCAAATGAAGAAATCATAACCAAGTTCTCGGACATTGTAAACTGGTAAGTCATTAACTCTGACGTTCTAAATTCAGGTTCTCAGGCAATGTCAATATATTATAATGGGCAAGTTTTCAGGTATTGTAAGGAGCAAGAACTGGTAGGGCCATATAGAATTAACCCAGAGTCTGCTCACGTCTATTCAAATGGTGCTGCCAGACTGGAAGGCTAATTTTATTGCCTTTTGAATAAAAAAAATAAGCTTTGAATTGATATTTCAGAAAAATTGGCCTTTAAGGCTTTACTTGAAATATTGGAAGTATTGGGAAAACAAGATCAATTCAAGAACAAATTTTGTTTTATGTTAATTGGCATACGAAATAAAGATATGGACAAGATTTGCAAATGTTATGAACATGAACTTCTGTTATAATTAAATGTTTACATCTCTGTCGTTATCTAGGTCGAGGAGTCCTGTAAAAGCTTTTGCTTGGCATCCTCACACCCTCAAATTTGCGTATGCCCTTGGAGACGATTCCATCAAAGTGCATTCTGGGAAGAGTGACCTGGTGCCAACGCTCAAACACAAACTACAGAAGAATGTGGCAGACTTAGCGTGGCAGTGAGTGTTCAGGGCCTTTATTTCTGTGTTTTATGAAATTATGTCTACCCTAGTTAACTTAAACTCGTATTTTTTACATCAGAGGATTGACACTACTATTAAAGGGGGGAATGGGACAATTTAGTAGGTTCAAAATTTCTTAGTACTGGCATATTGATATAGCTTTCAATTTCATTTTCTAGAGTGATATGGTTGGGGTTATTTTGAAAAATTTTACCACAAGAAAACTCAAAATCTGCACACACACACTCTTAACTAGTACAAGATTACTGTGTCAAATGTTTGTCAGACTTACTTCGTTTCCTTTAGATTTTTGATTTCGTTTGGTTTGCTTTCGTTTCATTATGTTCGATTTTGTTTCCATTTCTTTTTTGCACTTTACAGGTACCCTTTTTTGAAGCTACTTTTAAATTTACTGAAACTTACAATAAAATTTTAATGCTGTAAACGTTGTGAAGATTTTCCTGAGATAGCTGCTTTGTGTTGATGCTGGGAGGGTTTCCCTGTATTAGTCGTGTTACATAATGTGTGTGTACCCTGTACTTTGTAATGTCTGTGTTGTGTTTTTAGGCCTCAGTCTGCCTGGGTCCTGGCAGTAGCTTGTCTGTCCTGTAATGTCTGTGTTGTGTTTTTAGGCCTCAGTCTGCCTCGGTCCTGACAGTAGCCTGTCTGTCCTGTAATGTCTGTGTTGTGTTTTTAGGCCTCAGTCTGCCTGGGTCCTGGCAGTAGCCTGTCTGTCCTGTAATGTGTGTGTTGTGTTTTGAGGCCTCAGTCTGCCTCGGTCCTGACAGTAGCCTGTATGTCCTGTAATGTCTGTGTTGTGTTTTTAGGCCTCAGTCTGCCTGGGTCCTGGCAGTAGCCTGTCAGTCCTGTAATGTCTGTGTTGTGTTTTTAGGCCTCAGTCTGCCTGGGTCCTGGCAGTAGCCTGTACTTTGTAATGTCTGTGTTGTGTTTTTAGGCCTCAGTCTGCCTCGGTCCTGACAGTAGCCTGTATGTCCTGTAATGTCTGTGTTGTGGTTTTTAGGCCTCAGTCTGCCTCGGTCCTGGCAGTAGCCTGTCTGTCCTTTAATGTCTGTGTTGTGTTTTTAGGCCTCAGTCTGTCTCGGTCCTGGCAGTAGCCTGTCAGTCCTGTACTGTCTGTGTTGTGTTTGTAGGCCTCAGTCTGCCTCGGTCCTGGCAGTAGCCTGTCAGTCCTGTAATGTCTGTGTTGTGTTTTTAGGCCTCAGTCTGCTTCGGTCCTGGCAGTAGCCTGTCAGTCCTGTACTGTCTGTGTTGTGTTTTTAGGCCTCAGTCTGCCTCGGTCCTGGCAGTAGCCTGTCAGTCCTGTAATGTCTGTGTTGTGTTTTTAGGCCTCAGTCTGCCTTGGTCCTGGCAGTAGCCTGTCAATCCTTTAATGTGTGTGTTGTGTTTTTAGGCCTCAGTCTGCCTCGGTCCTGGCAGTATCCTGTCTGTCCTTTAATGTCCGTGTTGTGTTTTTAGGCCTCAGTCTGCCTCGGTCCTGACAGTAGCCTGTCTGTCCTGTAATGTCTGTGTTGTGTTTTTAGGCCCCAGTCTGCCTCGGTCCTGGCAGTAGCCTGTCTGTCCTGTAATGTCTGTGTTGTGTTTTTAGGCCTCAGTCTGCCTCGGTCCTGGCAGTAGCCTGTCAGTCCTGTGTCCTCATCTGGCACGTGGAGCCCACATCACTGGCCACCAGGTACTCATATCTCACCTGTACCTTGTTTACTTAAATCTCTCCTTCTTAAATCTTACCTGTACATTTTGTACATACCTAATATACCTATATCTCACTTCAACATACCAGGTGTGTTATACCTTAAATGTAAATACCAGGTATGTCTTTTACCTTTCAGACCGTCTACAAGTTCCTGCCAGGTGTTACAACAACAGAACCACGCCCCTGTCACCTGTCTGGCCTGGGACCCTAGTGGTCGCATCCTCCTGTCTGCGTCGCCGGTCGACACCTCTCTGATGGTTAGGATACAGTGTTTGTGACATTAATACTGATCTAGACAGTACATACAAGTATTTTTATCCTCCTCTCGGATGGTTAGGAAATTATGTAATATAAGTACAATACAGTACAGACATTGTTAATGAATGTGTTTTAATGTTTAACTTTATTTAAAATTTTGAATTTAATCCCTGCTAAAACAATGCCATATTTAAAGTAGTTTTTAGTAGTGAACATTGGCAATGTAATTTTGTGTAGATACTTATGATACTTATTAATACTTATTAGGTTAGTGACTGACTCATTACGGAAATATATTGGGTTGATCAATATCATAGATGGCGAGGCAAAGCCGAGCTGTCTATGAGATTGATCAACCCAACATATTTCCGTAGTGAGTCAGTAACTAACATAATAAATGTGTCACATTTCAGTCCAAGGGAAAACATTTATTAACAATGACCATGTGTTGATTGAACTGCATATATGCAATATGAAATTGTTAATGTTACAGTACATATGTGACTTTGATTTAAAAAACATCCAAATTATAGGCAGATATCGATACTTATTTACTTTAATTAACTTTCAATCCACATTGTAAGTTAATATTGTGATAACAACATCTTTATAAAGTAGTAACGTTGTAGGCTTGGGATGTCCCCATGGAGACGTGTGTTCCGCTTCGGCGGTTAGGAGGGGGCGGAGTCTCCCTCATCAAGTGGTCCCCAGACGGATCCAAAGTCTTCTCGGCCACGCCTTCCCAGCTGTTCAGGTATTTGATGGGAATTCGCAGTGTCTCTATTTAAGTCCTAAGTTTTCTCTACTTTGTCTGTATTTTAATATTGAAACCAAAAGTCTTTCCTGCCACAACTTGTGGGCTGACCAGGTTATATCCCAGTGAGATTCCTTAGTGATGAAAGATGAAACTTAAACTTTTTATGTAAGACGGTACTGTATAATATATATATACACAAGGAGGAATAAACTACAAAAAGATTTGTGATATTTTTTTATAAATAGGGGTTGGTACGTGATCAAATCTTCCATAAAGCCCTTCAGGCCCGAAGGGCTTTATGGAAGAGCCCTTCAGGCCCGAAGGGCTTTATGGGATTTGATCATGTGACGAACCCGTACTTATATCCCAATCCACAACCAAAAATGATACCTTATTTCTTCTACTGATTAAAACTACCAAATAAAAATATATTTTAGATCCAGTATATTTCATATTAAAACAGACATTTCTCCTTTATACTGGTTATATGAAGACTTTGAATTTCAGGGTATGGGAAACCAAACAATGGACGTGTGAGGTCTGGACCAAATGTACAAGTCGTTGTAAGGTAGTGTACAAGTCGTTGTAAGGTAGTGTACAAGTCATTGTAAGGTAATGTACAAGTCTATGTAAGGTAGTGTACAAGTTGTTGTAAGGTAGTGTACAAGTCCATGTAAGGTAGTGTACAAGTCATTGTAAGGTACAGTACAGGTTTTTTTTAAGTAGTGTACAAGTCGTAACGTTATTTTAAACAACAAATGGAAGAGAGATGCTAAGGGGAGGAGAATCAGGTGGGCAAATTAAAGAGACAGGGAGAGAATCTATCCTCTCTCAGTTGCTTTGTACCATAAAGGCACAGTGGTATAGGAGTCCGCTATAGGTAGGGGCATAATTTATAGAATATCACACTTTTGTTTTGATCTCGGCCCTGGTATCAGCCTGAGCGGTTGGTATCGGCCCAAGCCTGAAGGGCGCGGCCTGGACGATACCATCCGAGGGCTGATACCAGGGTCGAGATCAAAACAAAAGTGTGATGTTGTTTATATCATATTTCTAAATTCAAAGACTTTAATTCAAATTTAAATTCCAAATGAGGAATATAATGTATCATGAAGAAGCTATTGATTTTTTTCGGATTTACAAAACTTGTTCGTTTTTATTTCTTTTTATATGTGTTAAAACTGTAAGAGTTGTCGGACTTTGTTGACAAACCATCGTCATTTGAAATACCGTAGAAGGGAGTCTGTCGTCTGAAATGAAGTACTATCTTATAAAATTCAAAATTATCGAGAGAGAAACTTCCCTCCTACGCAGCTTCGTTATGAGTCAAATTCTTTCACTGTGATTTCGTAAGTTTCCCCTCAGATTCCATTCATAAAGATCAATACTGTTATAGCAACTAGAAAGTTGTTTGAGAACGTACATACATGTACATGTAAGTGCGTCCATTACTTTAACCCCTTAATTTTTACAGTCTAATCTCTGGTTTTCTATGATTAAGTCTAGTTCCATCTTTCTCTGTATCCTCCATAATTTAAACGTTGATTGATATTAAACAAGGGCACCCCTCGCGACATGAGTTATTGTATTATTTAGGAATAGTTATGTTAATGATAGGACCACATTCTACTATCCCTACATTACTGCAAAAACTACATTTTCTTTACCTGTACTCGATCTAAATCCAAAAAATATCAAGTTGTTGATTTGAACTGCTTACTTTCACTTTGGTTTCAAAGAAGTGAAGCGGAAGATTGATAACTCTTACTCAGAAAGTTCGATTAATAACTCGTACACAAAGTTGGCTATGACATTGATTTAATGAAATAATAATTTGTAATAGTATTAATGGTTTTGAAAGGCACATGCATTTTTTATTTGTTATTTTACAGAAGTGTGCAATCTATGATAAATATTTTTAGTTTTGAACGAATTTTGTCATAATGTATCCCCCCCCCCCCTCCTTTGCAATGGTGTAATTTTATCTAAGTTTTTGCATTAAAAATTTACCAATTAATATGACATTGCATTTGTTTTAATCTTTTACAATGAGGCATAACTGTGCAAAGGTTAAGGAAATTCCATTGGAAGTTTTTTTTTAATTTACTAGAAAATTGAGATGGAGTGCACCCAAATATTTTGGGTTTGAAATTTGAACACTCTCCTATATCTCTATACAGAGCTTAATGGAGATAGATATATTTAAAAAATTGGCCATGACCGTTTAGCCCTGTTAGAAATATGCAATTTACCCCACAGTGCAAAGTGACCTCAATTTAACTGGATAATGCATCGGGCTACTAATTACTAATTACAAAATTAATGAGTATAAATATGTATTCAAGAATTATAACCCTAATGAAATGCATGTACATGTAACTCGCTTTCTCTCACAGGCGGCTTGTTGGAGTCCTTTATTTTACGAAGATAATAATAGTCTAAAGTTGGCCATGACTATCCAGCTCTATTAGCATGATTAGAAATATGTAATTTACTACACAGTGCAAAGTGAGCTCTGTTTTACCTGAATCATGCATTTGGCTGCTAGTGAAATGCATGCACATGTACATGTAACTCTGTCGTTTGTTTTCTTTGACAGGCGGCGTGTTGGAGTCCTGATGGTAGAACCTTGCTGTTTGCAACAGAATCTGAACCAATCATATACTCTCTTACATTTTCCACCAGCATTGATGATACGAGCACTGTGATTGGTGGATCTCAGTCAGCTGTTGTGTCTGTCAGCTTGGCAGAGGTGGGTCTATCTACAGAGGATGGGGACATTGTAAGGTAAGAACAGTAACTCTTTCTTAGTCCCAGCAGAATCTTTCATAATGGCAAACAGATAGGATTTGGAAACTGTTTCTAGTCATATATGGCATATTTTATGGGGGGGGTGTATAATATTTTGCAGCAAAATATTTAATCTGAGTTTGGAATATTGCATGTTGTTTTGTACCAAGGTTCAAAATTTTGCAGCATCAAATTTTAATATGACACCATCTTATTGCATAGAGTTAACCTGCAATGGACTGATGTCCCATCTATAGGAGGTTTCAATGATTCTTATCCCCTTATAACCAAATTGGGGATAAGCACTGGCCCTATGCGCCATCTGGGAGAAGAATGAACTTAAATACCATTTTGATTGTCACAACTTACTGAGAGTAATTTTCATCTGTTGCTGATTGTGACATCATTGGTCGTGTTTTTTTTCAGGGTCGGGGGACTAGTGCAGAGCATGGTGATGGACCGACACGGAGAGAGACTTGCGGTCACACTACATGGTATGGTACCCAAACCTTTGTTACACTGGTGCTCATACTAGGTTTAAAACTTACAGACCAAAAAAAAAATAAGCACCGTCTTTAAATTTACCTCATCAGTGTACCCCTCTCAATCAACTGAATTGAGGCCCGAGATTGGATGATAGGAAATGATTGACATTCTTTTACTCGCCCTGTGTATACAATGTCTAGTGCTTGCAACGACCGTGCAATTTAATTGAAGTTTTCTGTCTTTTCATCCAGACCTTGACGGTAAAATCCCATGTCTATTAGCACAATTTATATAATTCATTATACAATCGACAATTTGTTTTTCCTTCTACATATACATATATGAATATGATACTTTTTTAGTTCATCAGAAAAACTATAATAAGAGCATTTTAAAATTCCACGTATATAGACATGTATACACAGGCGAGCATGTTTTACCTGTGGGCTTCACACCTTTATCATTCGGCTCCACCCCCATCTGAACTTACCTGAGGTAAACCAAACGTTTGAAAACTCCAGTCTTTAAACAAGATATTTTCACTTGTTCTCATCAGAGTGTAAAAGAGAAGGCCTCATGCAATTTACAGCAAATTGATGGTCTGATTCGCGGCTAAATTCTTTGTTCGCATAAAACATGTATAAGTACGCTGGTAGAGCTTGCAATGCTTCACTGATATAGCTGTTGATATAAAAGTATTGTTGACATCAATGACACCATAGAGGTGGGTATCAAATGTTATAATGTATTGATGTCCTTGTTAATCTGTTTGTAGACGACAAGGAACAAGTGTTGCCGTACGTCGCCCTCTTCAGAACTCGAATTAACCCAATGCTGGAAATCACACCTTGGTGAGACCTCACAAATCTTTTCAAAAATTTATTATCTTTAATATCTCCCTTCCCTCCAAGGAAAATGTTTCTTTCTTTACCAGGTTCAGTGTCAATGTCATTCATTTCATTACATCAACTTCTGTTGTCACAATGATGAATTTTACTGCCATTTTGATATCAAAAAATTGAAATGACTTTTAAATTAGTGGTTTAAAAAATTGAGTCATTTTCATATTATCTGGTACAATCTTCCATTGGAAAAGAATACCCCTTGAATACTTCAGCTTGAAAAATAAAATAAAATGTTTTGTCTTATGATTTATTTTACAAATGTGGGTGTATTTCTAAGTCGCAGTTTGTTGCTTTGTCTTTCAGTGGCTTGATTCAGGGAGAGTCTGGGGAATACCCGCTACATGTGTCATTCCAACCCAGTTTTGACAAAGGGGCTCTCCTGTCCATTGTGAGTGTAAATTACAGGTTTAATATCATGTAAATTAGAAATGTCTTGATTAATATGCAATTCTATAAAAAAAAAAATTACAAACTTTACTCTGTGTTTCAAATTACTAAAAGTAGATATTTTAATAATTTGCACAAATTCATACTTGTGACATTAATGTTTTATTGGTAAAGATGCTGGTAAATGATTTGATTTTTACTGTATTCTATTTTTGCAATATAAAAATGATTAAAAAAGAATAGTGTGAAAAAGATCATTGCCTGAAAGAAATATAGAATAGTATTATAGGTACCATGGTACATGTATTTTGATTCTGATTATTTTAGATCTGGAGTTCTGGCGTGGTACGATACGTCCCTCTTTACTTCATTCCCAGTGAGGAGATTCAGAACGTTCAGCATAGACATGTAGCCCCTCCCTCCCTCAACGGACAGATCCTCTCTCCCATACCCTCACACTGACAGCGTCTAGTACAGAAACCCACCCTTAAGGAACAGATCTTTTATCCCATTCCCTCACACTGATGGACAGATCCTCTCTCCCATACCCTCACACTGACAGCGTCTAGTACAGAAACCCACCCTTAAGGAACAGATCTTTTATCCCATTCCCTCACACTGATGGACAGATCCTCTCTCCCATACCCTCACACTGACAGCGTCCAGTACAGAAACCCACCCTTAAGGAACAGATCTTTTATCCCATTCCCTCACACTGATGGACAGATCCTCTCTCCCATACCCTCACACTGACAGCGTCCAGTACAGAAACCCACCCTTAAGGAACAGATCTTTTATCCCATTCCCTCACACTGATGGACAGATCCTCTCTCCCATACCCTCACACTGACAGCGTCTAGTACAGAAACCCACCCTTAAGGAACAGATCCTCTCCCCCATACCCTCACACTGATGGACAGATCCTTTATCCCATTCCCTCACACTGATTACAGAGATTATATAGAATACTAGTGATAAAAACAGACAAAAATTCTTCCCTGTGTCATTTGACTGATACCGCTTGACAAAAAGACCTATTGTATCCACCATATCCAACCATTGACCATGGATACTACTGCACAGCTTGTCTCTTCTATTCCCATAGTGCAAGAACTGCAAGTTATTGCCATACAGTAGGTTGATTTATGACTTGAACATTAGAACATACAAATCGTGGTTCTAAACATGAAAAGAGAGAGAGAGAGAGAGGAGAGAGAGGAGGGTCCATTGTGTTACTCTCATAGTGAAACAAGCTAGGGCCTATGTTGTATCCTTGTGACGTCTGGGTTTATATTCTCATCAAGCACATCAGACTGTATTCAACATGTCAGTAATTGAAGCAGTGGATTTATTAACGAAAAAGCTGTTTTGATAATTATGCACTTTGTTCTAAATCAACAATTTGCAGCAATATGATTCACATTATAATTCTTTATTACATACTTAGTAATTAAAACAGTTTTTTTGCATATGTGATAAAGATGACATCCCAAAACTCATATCGGCCTCCGGGGCTGATACAGGTTATCACTTAGATATTAGCTTATTACCTAGAGCTGATACGGATCCGTATCTCACCCCTTGCCTTTTTTCCGTTTCGGCATTTGTGGATGTTTACAGAAGGAAACTGAAACATTTCTTACATCAACATTTTTAAATGCAGTTGAACACTTCAGTTTTGGAGCAGTTAATTTTAAAACACTAGGAAATTCCGGTTCAGTAGCTACATGTTTGGTAAAACAACAAGATCTCATATTTTATTTAATACATGTACAGACTACTTTCAAATAATATTTAAAATCAATTTGTTCAAGTTGATGCCTTTTTAAAAAAAATTATTACTAAGTATGTAATAAATTTAATAATAAATACCCTTTTCAATATCAAAGCCTGTATCAGCCCTCGACCAATGTCATCCCTTGGGCCTTTGGCCCTCTGGCTGATATTGGAGTCTCGGGCTGTTACTGGCTGTGATATGGAAAAGGGTATGTATTATTCTCTATTTATATTGTGGAAATTTGTTTTTCTTTATAAATCAGTTTCATATTTAGTTAGTATTGAATACATGTATATCTGATAGGTACAAAAAGTTTGTTATAGAAATAAAAAATAAATCAAATTCGTTTTAATGAATGACTGCATGGGGTTTAATTTTTTTCAAGATCTTCATAATTATATCAGACCATTGGACGAAAGATGAGGGTTCCCCGATGGTAGCAAAATTTGGAAGTACACAAGTCTACAAAGTTACCAAGTTTGATAAAATCAGATTGATGAAAAGATACTGTTGCAGTACTGGTGAACTGAACAATTTATTCTGTAGACACTTAATGGGTTATTTTTCACATTTATAAATTTAAAAAAAGTTGGTCCATGTATACCCAGTAATATTTACATCTACCAAGTATTATTTCCTCTAGTTCTTACGGAAACTTAGTTAATTCATAGCTCTATAGAAACAGATTGGTTGAAATCTACAGCAGTTGAAATTGACCAAAAAAAACTGACAGGAGAGAAATCTACAGCAGTTGAAATTGACAAGAAACTGACAGGACAGAAATCTACACGCCCTGTTTATCGATTGGTCGAAGCCTACAGCAACCCAAGAAAAATAACGGACTGCACGAAATATTCATGATGATGTCAGACTAAAAGTCTCACAAGAGGACGTTTCTTTTAGCTAACGTACTTTTGTACATTAACAGTAATTAAGTGAATTTTTCATACTCAATAATCAATATACAGTATTAGTTAAATATAAACAAAGACAGCATTTTATTGTTTAAATAACTGAAAAAGATTTTATTAACATTTATTACAGGTTAATAGTCAGACAGTCAGTAGTGTTGGTATAACATGTATAAGGTATATACGCTTATTCACACACAGAGTCACTTTGTCACTGTTTAGAGATGTACATGTATTTCATTACATATTATTTAAAGTTTGTTTACATGCAATATTGGATTTTTTTCACGTTTCCCGTTGCTATCTCACCCACAAAGAGGTTGTCTCTGGTGTCCACACATAAAGCATATGGACCCTGTAAGCGAAAGTTGTCAATGTAGCGGAGGAACTGTCCGTCCTGATCCAGGATGTGGATACGGTGGTTGTGAAAGTCTGCTGTCAGGATCCAACCCTGGCTGTCTGTTGTGATGCCGCCTGGACCAAATGATTCCTTGGTAGTAGAGGGAGGACCAGTGTAGGTAAACCGGAGTTTTCCGGCCTGGTTGACCACCACTACTGCACGGGCTTTTAAGTCTGACACACAGATATCTAGGTTCCTGTTTTCACTGATGTATTCACCAGATGAATAGAGAGGCCGTCCATTGTCATTGAATTGAATACATAGATTCTCTGTGGAGCCAGAGTAACGCACAACTTTTGATTGTTTATCATCAGTGTTCATGACAACCAGGATGTCACCAGAGGAGGTTCTACAGACGCAGCGAGGGTTCCAACCCTGTAGTCTGATCACTGTCTGTATCTGTGTATTCTTCACTATGTTCACAGTTCTATCATGGTAATCAGTATAAACTAGATCCCCACTCCTTGTCACTGCTATGTCCTGTGGACCGTTCCCTGACTTGGTTTGGATTGACTTCACTGGTTTTCCCAAGAGATTATAGAGTCTTATAATATGATCATTACCACCAGTCCATATATCTTCATCACTCAGACAGGTCACACTAGTTATTGGGTTTTTTCCATTAGGGTATCCCTTAAACTCAGTGCTGATTTCCGTAATTATCCGTGGTACATCAATGAGCGGTCTGTTCGGAAGAGAAGACTCAGCACCGGGGGATTCCATAGTGTAGCATTGTTCTTCTGTTTTGATAGATAACGCAGACAGAGAACCAAACTGTTGATAAAGCTGTTCTTTGTTGATCTTCTGAGGGGTAAAACTTGGTAAGGAAACTGTGAGTTTTGGAGTCAATCTTTTGAATTTATCATTCCTGGATTTATAGGCAGAGACAATGCTGACATCATTGGAGTTAAGTAGTATCTTTAGTTCAGCAATGCTCTTCGTGATTTCAGAAATGGTGCGTTTGATTTCATCCTCTTGTTTATTTAGGACGGCCAGGTGTTTGGAGTCCATTTCACCAAGATCTGATTTCATTTTCTGGATAGTAATGTCTATTTCTCTGTGCAAGTCTTCTCCATGTTTGTCAAAAGCTGTTGTTATTTTCCTAGAGTTTTGAGACAGATCAGCTCTCTGAACTGGGAAGCTAACGGCTATTTCTTGAATAGGATAAATTGATTTTTCTAATTCTTGTAAATCTTTCTCTAAGACTTTCTTTTGAAGTTCTAGTGATTTGGCAATGTCAACAAATTCATGACCTTTGTGTTCTTTAGAAGAAGCACACTGCACACAGATAGGAATGTCACATTGTTCACAGTAAAGCACACTTATGTTTGAAGGGTGTTTTGGACATTTTGCAGTAGATCCACGCTTTTCAAATGGCACAACTATGTGTTCTTTTGATAAATCTGAGAGATGTTCCCCCACACAGGCTTTACACAGATGTATGTCACAGTACATAGGGGGGCCCGGGGTCTCACATAAACGACACCGTAGCACATCCTGGGCCCAAGTTCGTGTGGCCATAATCAGTCACCCGGAAGCGTTTCTAAGAAAGTTCTGCAATTTAAAAAAAATGAACACCTGAATGAATTGAGTCAACACAAAAAAATTCACTAGTTGAAGCGATTAATACATTTAGGTTTAGATTAGTCACACATATAGGTCTTGGCCTGTTTCTATTACGAAAAAATATTATGCAAAATCTATTGCTTCCTATTTAAAAAAATGATCAAAATCTAACATCCATTTATATTTAAGCAAGTTTTCCAGAAATATCCTGTTTGGAAGAATATTAATAGTCTCTCAAAAGATCCAACAAAGATTAATCATCTTATCAAATGTTTATTTAATGCGCAGATCTTGATGTAGGTTTGGTGTCCTTTATACACCATTTTCCTTCTGGGAAATTAAAATTTCTTCAATTTACAGAATAAAATTTCAATAAATATGCCTAGGAACCCCCAACCCCTCCCCCTGGGAAAACGTAAATTATATCAATTGCGCGCTTTTATTAAATTATAATCAAAACCAATAAGGTAAAGAATATTGGCGATATTACGGATAATTTCAGTTGTTTTAAACATACATTTAATAACAATTATAAAGACTTGTCCTTTCCACATAAACTTCAGTTAATGATACAAAAAACTATGAGAACAAACCTTTCAATCGCAACTTCTCGGGCCTTTCCTGCAAGCTCGGGAAAAAACACCTCGAATGTATTACCTATAGGCGTCCATGACAACCCCCTTTTTTGTAAAACTTGAAATAGAACACATTTTACGATCTGTTGAGATGTGAGCTATACTTCATTAAAGTAAACGATACACACTAAAATATAACACATAAGCGACATACAAGACTGTCTAGTCGATACTTATTTTAATGAGAAGCGACTGCATTTGTATAAAATTCTGTATAACATCCGGTGTTTTTTAAAGTACATTCTCGGTGTTTTTCCGCGGTGCGTCGATTTACCCAAATGGACCCAAATAGAACGTAAAATTACCCAAATGGAAACAAATGGAAATTGAATGGCATAATTGAAGATTTTATTTAATAATTTCAATCATTATTTTAAATATAATGAGTTTTTTTAATGTAAAAATTTCAAATAAAACAACAATTTCTGACCTAATGGAAAACGAATTTGATAATGTAGTCTTATCAATTATTTTCATGATTTAAATACATGATTTAATTTTTTTTCGAATCTATTTATTGGATTGTTAGCCGTTATAAGTAGTATAACGTTGTCTAGCTCTTGCCACGTTGAGGCCATCCTAATAGATATTTAAAGCCAAAAGAATAAATTGAAAAATTAAACATAAAAATTATAATTTCCGAGCAAAAAAAGATTTTTATGTTTTAAAAATAAAATATGTATTTTCAAATAATTATAATTGTTACTTAGAATTTCATATGACCTTAAAAAAAATTTTCAGTCCAAACATCGATTTATTTTAGAAATCAAAAAGTAATTCAAAATTTGATGCATGGAAAATGAACCACATACTGTACAAGTATAAGCGAACAAAAACTAACTTATATACATCTGTATTTAGAAGACAACTAAGGTACTTTATTTTCCAATATCGAAAATAATTATTTGAATTATATTGTTATGATTAAAAAGGTATCTCAAAATGATTATATATCAACAGTTATATTGTAGTGGAACCAAGGATTATCTTTCTTGATCTTGTATTGTACAGTCTGCGAGCGGTGCGTCGATTTTACCAATTGGACCAAATGGAACTTAAAATGACCCAAATGGAAACAAATGGAAATTGAATGGCATAATTCAAGACTTTTTTTAAATAATTTCAATCATTATTTTAAATATAATGAGTTTTTTTAATTGAAAAGTTTCAAAGAAAACATAAAACAACAATTTCTGACCAAATGGAAAAAGTATTGTCGTATATCCACGCAATGGTTGTTTTCTCTCACATGGACGTAAACGTTGTATTCCAGATGCAAACTTTGCGCTTCGTTCTTGAGAGTGGTTTCTTAAACGGAGTCTATTGCCGATAGCAGTGATTTGAGCTGAATTGATTTCTGACAAAAACCTTTTTTTTGATTTGTCGTTCGTGCCTCTTTACTGAATGCGTTGTTACAACGCACTTTGAAAAATTACGCACTTTGAAAAAATTTTTCAAAGTGCGATAATTTTGGGACTAAGTCAACGCACTTTGAAAAAAATATTTTTTTTTCAAAGTGCGTTGATATCGTCGATATTAACGCACTTTGAAAAAAAAAAAATGTTCATGGTTTAGTGAAAATAGTTGACCGTTTTATAGACACGTAAAATAAATTATTGTTTTAACCGTGTTTAGCTTAATGTGATATATTTCACAAAAAAGAACTTAATGCATTCTCAGGAAACTTGAATTGATAAACAGTTTCTAGATGAGAATTTTTTTTTCCCATAAGACAATAATTATCGCAGAAAAAAAAAATTCGGGAGGTTTGAGTTATCCAATATGACATAAACTTCATCGCCTAGCAATTGCATTTTCCTTTTTTGAGTATGCAGCAAATTTACCTTTTATCTAGTATGTTGGGATATGCCCGAACGAATATGATTTATATATATGAATAATAGAGATCAATGTACAATAAATTTCAACTAGCTTATTACAAATATGATGTGAAAAAAGAATACCTTAGTTATGTTTTTCAAAAACAATATGATCTTTTAGAAGACCAGTGCGAGAAAATTAACCCACATCCTTATGCTTGTTTTTAATTTTATAATAATTTAATGTTCGTTAATGTTAATATCCTTTTATTGAAGTGATTAATTTGATTAGAATACGAAAAGAGGGTTACAGTAACTGTTGAAACACATAGATTCTTTAACATACCAACGGAGAAATTATTGTTCGACCAGCACGTTTTTTTCAATAACACTGCTTGTACTTATACAGAGCATATTTCTTTTTCCAAACTTAAATGTTTACCCAAAGTTGCTGAATATCATATGTTTTGGAAGGACAAATGAGGGGTGGGTGACCCTTATCCTGTAATCAATTAGATGATGCACTTGTATTTGACCTGTATCTTTGGTTAACCCCAACCCCCATCATCGTTCTAAAAACGTTAAGTGAGATTCACGAGTGTTAACAAATCATCATAAAATAAAAAAAAATTAGGAATTCAGTTCCAGAATTCGTGATAAAATATTTGTTCAAAGTGCGTTAAGAGTGTCGATACTAAAAAATGTTGATGTACCTTCATAACGCACTTTGAATTTTTTTTTCAAAGTGGGTTAACTTGGTCCAAAATTTAACGCACTTTGAAAAAAAAATCAAAGTGCGTTGATTTTGTCAAAAATTTAAAAATTTGAATTTTTTTTTTCAAAGTGCGTAATTATATTTTTTCAAAGTGCGTTGCCACAATGCGTCCTTTTCCTTTAGATGTTGATGGATGTATGGAAGACAATATTCTTTCTTTTTGTTTCATACCCGTTCTGAGAGGAATATGGGTCTCGTTTTTATGCATGGATTCTTAAAATTTCAGTAGGGCTCTCACAAAAATTCGTTTTTAAAGGCTTACTGGTAGACATCGATGATCATCAAAATCAATTGGGAATGCTACAATGCATTTGCAACCCTAACGATTTCGCAAAGTTGTAAAAAAAAAAAACAGTGATGAAAAAACACTTTTGAACAAAAATTGTTTGTAATTTACAACACTTTTTTCTCCAAGCTTTGTCATTTATCATGTTCTACTTTATGTTCTCTGTGCCATTTGAATTTCATGTAGAAACTGCATATGTATGTGTATAATTTAATGCATTTTTTTTATCAGAATAAATTACACGTTTTTTAACTTCGTTTTTAAAGCCTGAAAAACATCAAAATCAAATATAAAAAAAGTCATAAATAGTTTCGCATCAAACATACAAACGCGAATGCGTAAAAAAGCCCCGATTAAATTCGTCTTTAAACTATTTCGTCTATATGGTTGTGTACTTACTTTAACTAACCACGTGTGTATACATTTTTGGGAGTTGATTTTAATCAACTCTCCTATGCAGTTACTCAGACAAACCGAAAGTGAAACAGTGTTTGGACCTCAGCACAAATCATTGCTGCTGACAAGACTTAGTTCTTGAAAATGATTGATGAATTCGATGTATATATATAAATTCATATATCAAAAGAAATTCATTTATTTAACAACACAAAAAAATTGTTGTTTTAGAATTCATATCTATTTATTCTTCATCATATAATGGAAATTATTGAATAAATTCTTAAATTATGCCATTTAATTTCCTTTTGTTTTCATGCGGGTCTTTTTGTTTCCATTTGGCTTAATTTGGGTCCATTTGGGTCATTTTACGTTCCATTTTGGTCCATTTGGGCAAATCGACGCACCCTGGCGTCGGCCTTTACCTGACCCTAAAACGAAGTGAAAACGCAGGAGCGGGGGCGGGTACCAGACTAGTAGACTGGCAATGCTTGTGTGATATGCGCGATGTTACCAGACTAGTAGACTGGCAATGCCTGTCTGATATGCGCTATCTTTCGTACGATAGAGACAGAGGACCAGTCTACCAGACTA